>NW_027637414.1:0-86976 GCF_951216825.1 Electrona antarctica | reverse complement strand
TGCCACCCTATAGCATGTGCTCCGAGACCATGGACTATAGCCTGTCGCTTTTCAGTGATTTTCACCTTTTTTTCAAATCCTCCGAAACCGTGGAAAAATGGCACCCTATAGCATGTGCTCCGAGACCATGGACTATAGCCTGTCGCTTTTCAGTGATTTTCACCTTTTTTTCAAATCCTCCGAAACCGTGAAAAATGCCACCCTGTAGCATGTGCTCCGAGACCATGGACTATAGCCTGTCGCTTTTCAGTGATTTTCACCTTTTGTTCAAATCCTCCGAAACCGTGAAAAATGCCACCCTATAGCATGTGCTCCGAGACCATGGACTATAGCCTGTCGCTTTTCAGTGATTTTCACCTTTTTTTCAAATCCTCCGAAACCGTGGAAAATGCCACCCTGTAGCATGTGCTCCGAGACCATGGACTATAGCCTGTCGCTTTTCAGTGATTTTCACCTTTTTTTCAAATCCTCCGAAACCGTGAAAAATGCCACCCTGTAGCATGTTCTCCGAGACCATGGACTATAGCCTGTCGCTTTTCAGTGATTTTCACCTTTTTTTCAAATCCTCCGAAACCGTGAAAAATGCCACCCTGTAGCATGTGCTCCGAGACCATGGACTATAGCCTGTCGCTTTTCAGTGATTTTCACCTTTTGTTCAAATCCTCCGAAACCGTGAAAAATGCCACCCTGTAGCATGTGCTCCGAGACCATGGACTATAGCCTGTCGCTTTTCAGTGATTTTCACCTTTTGTTCAAATCCTCCGAAACCGTGAAAAATGCGACCCTATAGCATGTGCTCCGAGACCATGGACTATAGCCTGTCGCTTTTCAGTGATTTTCACCTTTTTTTCAAATCCTCCGAAACCGTGAAAAATGGCACCCTATAGCATGTGCTCCGAGACCATGGACTATAGCCTGTCGCTTTTCAGTGATTTTCACCTTTTTTTCAAATCCTCCGAAACCGTGAAAAATTGCTACCCTATAGCATGTGCTCCGAGACCATGGACTATAGCCTGTCGCTTTTCAGTGATTTTCACCTTTTTTTCAAATCCTCCGAAACCGTGAAAAATGGCACCCTATAGCATGTGCTCCGAGACCATGGACTATAGCCTGTCGCTTTTCAGTGATTTTCACCTTTTTTTCAAATCCTCCGAAACCGTGAAAAATGGCACCCTATAGCATGTGCTCCGAGACCATGGACTATAGCCTGTCGCTTTTCAATGATTTTCACCTTTTGTTCAAATCCTCCGAAACCGTGAAAAATGCGACCCTATAGCATGTGCTCCGAGACCATGGACTATAGCCTGTCGCTTTTCAGTGATTTTCACCTTTTTTTCAAATCCTCCGAAACCGTGAAAAATGGCACCCTATAGCATGTGCTCCGAGACCATGGACTATAGCCTGTCGCTTTTCAGTGATTTTCACCTTTTTTTCAAATCCTCCGAAACCGTGAAAAATGCTACCCTATAGCATGTGCTCCGAGACCATGGACTATAGCCTGTCGCTTTTCAGTGATTTTCACCTTTTTTTCAAATCCTCCGAAACCGTGAAAAATTGCACCCTATAGCATGTGCTCCGAGACCATGGACTATAGCCTGTCGCTTTTCAGTTATTTTCACCTTTTTTTCAATCCTCCGAAACCGTGAAAAATGGCACCCTATAGCATGTGCTCCGAGACCATGGACTATAGCCTGTCGCTTTTCAGTGATTTTCACCTTTTTTTCAAATCCTCCGAAACCGTGGAAAAATGCCACCCTGTAGCATGTGCTCCGAGACCATGGACTATAGCCTGTCGCTTTTCAGTGATTTTCACCTTTTGTTCAAATCCTCCGAAACCGTGAAAAATGCCACCCTATAGCATGTGCTCCGAGACCATGGACTATAGCCTGTCGCTTTTCAGTGATTTTCACCTTTTTTTCAAATCCTCCGAAACCGTGAAAAATGCCACCCTGTAGCATGTGCTCCGAGACCATGGACTATAGCCTGTCGCTTTTCAGTGATTTTCACCTTTTTTTCAAATCCTCCGAAACCGTGAAAAATGCCACCCTATAGCATGTTCTCCGAGACCATGGACTATAGCCTGTCGCTTTTCAGTGATTTTCACCTTTTTTTTCAAATCCTCCGAAACCGTGAAAAATGCCACCCTGTAGCATGTGCTCCGAGACCATGGACTATAGCCTGTCGCTTTTCAGTGATTTTCACCTTTTGTTCAAATCCTCCGAAACCGTTGAAAAATGCCACCCTATAGCATGTGCTCCGAGACCATGGACTATAGCCTGTCGCTTTTCAGTGATTTTCACCTTTTTTTCAAATCCTCCGAAACCGTGAAAAATGCCACCCTATAGCATGTGCTCCGAGACCATGGACTATAGCCTGTCGCTTTTCAGTGATTTTCACCTTTTTTTCAAATCCTCCGAAACCGTGAAAAATGCCACCCTGTAGCATGTGCTCCGAGACCATGGACTATAGCCTGTCGCTTTTCAGTGATTTTCACCTTTTTTTCAAATCCTCCGAAACCGTGAAAAATGCCACCCTATAGCATGTTCTCCGAGACCATGGACTATAGCCTGTCGCTTTTCAGTGATTTTCACCTTTTTTTCAAATCCTCCGAAACCGTGAAAAATGCCACCCTGTAGCATGTGCTCCGAGACCATGGACTATAGCCTGTCGCTTTTCAGTGATTTTCACCTTTTTTTCAAATCCTCCGAAACCGTGAAAAATGCCACCCTATAGCATGTGCTCCGAGACCATGGACTATAGCCTGTCGCTTTTCAGTGATTTTTACCTTTTTTTCAAATCCTCCGAAACCGTGAAAAATGCCACCCTATAGCATGTGCTCCGAGACCATGGACTATAGCCTGTCGCTTTTCAGTGATTTTCACCTTTTTTTCAAATCCTCCGAAACCGTGAAAAATGCCACCCTGTAGCATGTGCTCCGAGACCATGGACTATAGCCCTGTCGCTTTTCAGTGATTTTCACCTTTTTTTCAATCCTCCGAAACCGTGAAAAATGCCACCCTATAGCATGTTCTCCGAGACCATGGACTATAGCCTGTCGCTTTTCAGTGATTTTCACCTTTTTTTCAAATCCTCCGAAACCGTGAAAAATGCCACCCTGTAGCATGTGCTCCGAGACCATGGACTATAGCCTGTCGCTTTTCAGTGATTTTCACCTTTTTTTCAAATCCTCCGAAACCGTGAAAAATGTCCCCCTGTAGCATGTGCTCTGAGACCATGGACTATAGCCTGTCGCTTTTCAGTGATTTTCACCCTTTTTTTCAAATCCTCCGAAACCGTGAAAAATGCCACCCTGTAGCATGTGCTCCGAGACCATGGACTATAGCCTGTCGCTTTTCAGTGATTTTCACCTTTTTTTCAAATCCTCCGAAACCGTGAAAAATGGCACCCTATAGCATGTGCTCCGAGACCATGGACTATAGCCTGTCGCTTTTCAGTGATTTTCACCTTTTTTTCAAATCCTCCGAAACCGTGAAAAATGGCACCCTATAGCATGTGCTCCGAGACCATGGACTATAGCCTGTCGCTTTTCAGTGATTTTCACCTTTTTTTCAAATCCTCCGAAACCGTGAAAAATGCCACCCTGTAGCATGTGCTCCGAGACCCATGGACTATAGCCTGTCGCTTTTCAGTGATTTTCACCTTTTGTTCAAATCCTCCGAAACCGTGAAAAATGCCACCCTATAGCATGTGCTCCGAGACCATGGACTATAGCCTGTCGCTTTTCAGTGATTTTCACCTTTTTTTCAAATCCTCCGAAACCGTGAAAAATGCCACCCTATAGCATGTGCTCCGAGACCATGGACTATAGCCTGTCGCTTTTCAGTGATTTTCACCTTTTTTTAAAATCCTCCGAAACCGTGAAAAATGCCACCCTGTAGCATGTGCTCCGAGACCATGGACTATAGCCTGTCGCTTTTCAGTGATTTTCACCTTTTGTTCAAATCCTCCGAAACCGTGAAAAATGCCACCCTATAGCATGTGCTCCGAGACCATGGACTATAGCCTGTCGCTTTTCAGTGATTTTCACCTTTTTTTCAAATCCTCCGAAACCGTGAAAAATGCCACCCCTGTAGCATGTGCTCCGAGACCATGGACTATAGCCTGTCGCTTTTCAGTGATTTTTCACCTTTTTTTCAAATCCTCCGAAAACCGTGAAAAATGCCACCCTATAGCATGTTCTCCGAGACCATGGACTATAGCCTGTCGCTTTCAGTGATTTTCACCTTCTTTTCAAATCCTCCGAAACCGTGAAAAATGCCACCCTGTAGCATGTGCTCCGAGACCATGGACTATAGCCTGTCGCTTTTCAGTGATTTTCACCTTTTGTTCAAATCCTCCGAAACCGTGAAAAATGCCACCCTATAGCATGTGCTCCGAGACCATGGACTATAGCCTGTCGCTTTTCAGTGATTTTCACATTTTTTTCAAATCCTCCGAAACCGTGAAAAATGCCACCCTATAGCATGTGCTCCGAGACCATGGACTATAGCCTGTCGCTTTTCAGTGATTTTCACCTTTTTTTTAAATCCTCCGAAACCGTGAAAAATGCCACCCTGTAGCATGTGCTCCGAGACCATGGACTATAGCCTGTCGCTTTTCAGTGATTTTCACCTTTTTTTCAAATCCTCCGAAACCGTGAAAAATGCCACCCTGTAGCATGTGCTCCGAGACCATGGACTATAGCCTGTCGCTTTTCAGTGATTTTCACCTTTTTTTCAAATCCTCCGAAACCGTGAAAAATGCCACCCTGTAGCATGTGCTCCGAGACCATGGACTATAGCCTGTCGCTTTTCAGTGATTTTCACCTTTTTTTCAAATCCTCCGAAACCGTGAAAAATGTCCCCCTGTAGCATGTGCTCCGAGACCATGGACTATAGCCTGTCGCTTTTCAGTGATTTTCACCTTTTTTTCAAATCCTCCGAAACCGTGAAAAATGCCACCCTGTAGCATGTGCTCCGAGACCATGGACTATAGCCTGTCGCTTTTCAGTGATTTTTACCTTTTTTTCAAATCCTCCGAAACCGTGAAAAATGCCACCCTATAGCATGTGCTCCGAGACCATGGACTATAGCCTGTCGCTTTTCAGTGATTTTCACCTTTTTTTCAAATCCTCCGAAACCGTGAAAAATGCCACCCTGTAGCATGTGCTCCGAGACCATGGACTATAGCCTGTCGCTTTTCAGTGATTTTCACCTTTTTTTTCAAATCCTCCGAAACCGTGAAAAATGCCACCCTATAGCATGTTCTCCGAGACCATGGACTATAGCCTGTCGCTTTTCAGTGATTTTCACCTTTTTTTCAAATCCTCCGAAACCGTGAAAAATGCCACCCTGTAGCATGTGCTCCGAGACCATGGACTATAGCCTGTCGCTTTTCAGTGATTTTCACCTTTTTTTCAAATCCTCCGAAACCGTGAAAAATGTCCCCCTGTAGCATGTGCTCTGAGACCATGGACTATAGCCTGTCGCTTTTCAGTGATTTTCACCTTTTTTTCAAATCCTCCGAAACCGTGAAAAATGCCACCCTGTAGCATGTGCTCCGAGACCATGGACTATAGCCTGTCGCTTTTCAGTGATTTTCACCTTTTTTTCAAATCCTCCGAAACCGTGAAAAATGGCACCCTATAGCATGTGCTCCGAGACCATGGACTATAGCCTGTCGCTTTTCAGTGATTTTCACCTTTTTTTCAAATCCTCCGAAACCGTGAAAAATGCCACCCTGTAGCATGTGCTCCGAGACCATGGACTATAGCCTGTCGCTTTTCAGTGATTTTCACCTTTTGTTCAAATCCTCCGAAACCGTGAAAAATGCCACCCTATAGCATGTGCTCCGAGACCATGGACTATAGCCTGTCGCTTTTCAGTGATTTTCACCTTTTTTTCAAATCCTCCGAAACCGTGAAAAATGCCACCCTATAGCATGTGCTCCGAGACCATGGACTATAGCCTGTCGCTTTTCAGTGATTTTCACCTTTTTTTAAAATCCTCCGAAACCGTGAAAAATGCCACCCTGTAGCATGTGCTCCGAGACCATGGACTATATCCTGTCGCTTTTCTGTGATTTTCACCTTTTGTTCAAATCCTCCGAAACCGTGAAAAATGCCACCCTATAGCATGTGCTCCGAGACCATGGACTATAGCCTGTCGCTTTTCAGTGATTTTCACCTTTTTTTCAAATCCTCCGAAACCGTGAAAAATGCCACCCTGTAGCATGTGCTCCGAGACCATGGACTATAGCCTGTCGCTTTTCAGTGATTTTCACCTTTTTTTCAAATCCTCCGAAACCGTGAAAAATGCCACCCTGTAGCATGTTCTCCGAGACCATGGACTATAGCCTGTCGCTTTTCAGTGATTTTCACCTTTTTTTCAAATCCTCCGAAACCGTGAAAAATGCCACCCTGTAGCATGTGCTCCGAGACCATAGCCTGTCGCTTTTCAGTGATTTTCACCTTTTGTTCAAATCCTCCGAAACCGTGAAAAATGCCACCCTATAGCATGTGCTCCGAGACCATGGTCTATAGCCTGTCGCTTTTCAGTGATTTTCACCTTTTTTTCAAATCCTCCGAAACCGTGAAAAATGCCACCCTATAGCATGTGCTCCGAGACCATGGACTATAGCCTGTCGCTTTTCAGTGATTTTCACCTTTTTTTTAAATCCTCCGAAACCGTGAAAAATGCCACCCTGTAGCATGTGCTCCGAGACCATGGACTATATCCTGTCGCTTTTCAGTGATTTTCACCTTTTTTTCAAATCCTCCGAAACCGTGAAAAATGCCACCCTGTAGCATGTGCTCCGAGACCATGGACTATAGCCTGTCGCTTTTCAGTGATTTTCACCTTTTTTTCAAATCCTCCGAAACCGTGAAAAATGCCACCCTGTAGCATGTTCTCCGAGACCATGGACTATAGCCTGTCGCTTTTCAGTGATTTTCACCTTTTTTTCAAATCCTCCGAAACCGTGAAAAATGCCACCCTGTAGCATGTGCTCCGAGACCATAGCCTGTCGCTTTTCAGTGATTTTCACCTTTTGTTCAAATCCTCCGAAACCGTGAAAAATGCCACCCTATAGCATGTGCTCCGAGACCATGGTCTATAGCCTGTCGCTTTTCAGTGATTTTCACCTTTTTTTCAAATCCTCCGAAACCGTGAAAAATGGCACCCTATAGCATGTGCTCCGAGACCATGGACTATAGCCTGTCGCTTTTCAGTGATTTTCACCTTTTGTTCAAATCCTCCGAAACCGTGAAAAATGCCACCCTATAGCATGTGCTCCGAGACCATGGACTATAGCCTGTCGCTTTTCAGTGATTTTCACCTTTTTTTCAAATCCTCCGAAACCGTGAAAAATGCCACCCTGTAGCATGTGCTCCGAGACCATGGACTATAGCCTGTCGCTTTTCAGTGATTTTCACCTTTTTTTCAAATCCTCCGAAACCGTGAAAAATGCCACCCTGTAGCATGTGCTCCGAGACCATGGACTATAGCCTGTCGCTTTTCAGTGATTTTCACCTTTTGTTCAAATCCTCCGAAACCGTGAAAAATGCCACCCTATAGCATGTGCTCCGAGACCATGGACTATAGCCTGTCGCTTTTCAGTGATTTTCACCTTTTTTTCAAATCCTCCGAAACCGTGAAAAATGCCACCCTATAGCATGTGCTCCGAGACCATGGACTATAGCCTGTCGCTTTTCAGTGATTTTCACCTTTTTTTAAAATCCTCCGAAACCGTGAAAAATGCCACCCTGTAGCATGTGCTCCGAGACCATGGACTATATCCTGTCGCTTTTCTGTGATTTTCACCTTTTGTTCAAATCCTCCGAAACCGTGAAAAATGCCACCCTATAGCATGTGCTCCGAGACCATGGACTATAGCCTGTCGCTTTTCAGTGATTTTCACCTTTTTTTCAAATCCTCCGAAACCGTGAAAAATGCCACCCTGTAGCATGTGCTCCGAGACCATGGACTATAGCCTGTCGCTTTTCAGTGATTTTCACCTTTTTTTCAAATCCTCCGAAACCGTGAAAAATGCCACCCTGTAGCATGTTCTCCGAGACCATGGACTATAGCCTGTCGCTTTTCAGTGATTTTCACCTTTTTTTCAAATCCTCCGAAACCGTGAAAAATGCCACCCTGTAGCATGTGCTCCGAGACCATAGCCTGTCGCTTTTCAGTGATTTTCACCTTTTGTTCAAATCCTCCGAAACCGTGAAAAATGCCACCCTATAGCATGTGCTCCGAGACCATGGTCTATAGCCTGTCGCTTTTCAGTGATTTTCACCTTTTTTTCAAATCCTCCGAAACCGTGAAAAATGCCACCCTATAGCATGTGCTCCGAGACCATGGACTATAGCCTGTCGCTTTTCAGTGATTTTCACCTTTTTTTTAAATCCTCCGAAACCGTGAAAAATGCCACCCTGTAGCATGTGCTCCGAGACCATGGACTATATCCTGTCGCTTTTCAGTGATTTTCACCTTTTTTTCAAATCCTCCGAAACCGTGAAAAATGCCACCCTGTAGCATGTGCTCCGAGACCATGGACTATAGCCTGTCGCTTTTCAGTGATTTTCACCTTTTTTTCAAATCCTCCGAAACCGTGAAAAATGCCACCCTGTAGCATGTTCTCCGAGACCATGGACTATAGCCTGTCGCTTTTCAGTGATTTTCACCTTTTTTTCAAATCCTCCGAAACCGTGAAAAATGCCACCCTGTAGCATGTGCTCCGAGACCATAGCCTGTCGCTTTTCAGTGATTTTCACCTTTTGTTCAAATCCTCCGAAACCGTGAAAAATGCCACCCTATAGCATGTGCTCCGAGACCATGGTCTATAGCCTGTCGCTTTTCAGTGATTTTCACCTTTTTTTCAAATCCTCCGAAACCGTGAAAAATGGCACCCTATAGCATGTGCTCCGAGACCATGGACTATAGCCTGTCGCTTTTCAGTGATTTTCACCTTTTGTTCAAATCCTCCGAAACCGTGAAAAATGCCACCCTATAGCATGTGCTCCGAGACCATGGACTATAGCCTGTCGCTTTTCAGTGATTTTCACCTTTTTTTCAAATCCTCCGAAACCGTGAAAAATGCCACCCTGTAGCATGTGCTCCGAGACCATGGACTATAGCCTGTCGCTTTTCAGTGATTTTCACCTTTTTTTCAAATCCTCCGAAACCGTGAAAAATGCCACCCTGTAGCATGTGCTCCGAGACCATGGACTATAGCCTGTCGCTTTTCAGTGATTTTCACCTTTTTTTCAAATCCTCCGAAACCGTGAAAAATGTCCCCCTGTAGCATGTGCTCTGAGACCATGGACTATAGCCTGTCGCTTTTCAGTGATTTTCACCTTTTTTTCAAATCCTCCGAAACCGTGAAAAATGCCACCCTGTAGCATGTGCTCCGAGACCATGGACTATAGCCTGTCGCTTTTCAGTGATTTTCACCTTTTTTTCAAATCCTCCGAAACCGTGAAAAATGGCACCCTATAGCATGTGCTCCGAGACCATGGACTATAGCCTGTCGCTTTTCAGTGATTTTCACCTTTTTTTCAAATCCTCCGAAACCGTGAAAAATGCCACCCTGTAGCATGTGCTCCGAGACCATGGACTATAGCCTGTCGCTTTTCAGTGATTTTCACCTTTTGTTCAAATCCTCCGAAACCGTGAAAAATGCCACCCTATAGCATGTGCTCCGAGACCATGGACTATAGCCTGTCGCTTTTCAGTGATTTTCACCTTTTTTTCAAATCCTCCGAAACCGTGAAAAATGCCACCCTATAGCATGTGCTCCGAGACCATGGACTATAGCCTGTCGCTTTTCAGTGATTTTCACCTTTTTTTAAAATCCTCCGAAACCGTGAAAAATGCCACCCTGTAGCATGTGCTCCGAGACCATGGACTATATCCTGTCGCTTTTCTGTGATTTTCACCTTTTGTTCAAATCCTCCGAAACCGTGAAAAATGCCACCCTATAGCATGTGCTCCGAGACCATGGACTATAGCCTGTCGCTTTTCAGTGATTTTCACCTTTTTTTCAAATCCTCCGAAACCGTGAAAAATGCCACCCTGTAGCATGTGCTCCGAGACCATGGACTATAGCCTGTCGCTTTTCAGTGATTTTCACCTTTTTTTCAAATCCTCCGAAACCGTGAAAAATGCCACCCTGTAGCATGTTCTCCGAGACCATGGACTATAGCCTGTCGCTTTTCAGTGATTTTCACCTTTTTTTCAAATCCTCCGAAACCGTGAAAAATGCCACCCTGTAGCATGTGCTCCGAGACCATAGCCTGTCGCTTTTCAGTGATTTTCACCTTTTGTTCAAATCCTCCGAAACCGTGAAAAATGCCACCCTATAGCATGTGCTCCGAGACCATGGTCTATAGCCTGTCGCTTTTCAGTGATTTTCACCTTTTTTTCAAATCCTCCGAAACCGTGAAAAATGCCACCCTATAGCATGTGCTCCGAGACCATGGACTATAGCCTGTCGCTTTTCAGTGATTTTCACCTTTTTTTTAAATCCTCCGAAACCGTGAAAAATGCCACCCTGTAGCATGTGCTCCGAGACCATGGACTATATCCTGTCGCTTTTCAGTGATTTTCACCTTTTTTTCAAATCCTCCGAAACCGTGAAAAATGCCACCCTGTAGCATGTGCTCCGAGACCATGGACTATAGCCTGTCGCTTTTCAGTGATTTTCACCTTTTTTTCAAATCCTCCGAAACCGTGAAAAATGCCACCCTGTAGCATGTTCTCCGAGACCATGGACTATAGCCTGTCGCTTTTCAGTGATTTTCACCTTTTTTTCAAATCCTCCGAAACCGTGAAAAATGCCACCCTGTAGCATGTGCTCCGAGACCATAGCCTGTCGCTTTTCAGTGATTTTCACCTTTTGTTCAAATCCTCCGAAACCGTGAAAAATGCCACCCTATAGCATGTGCTCCGAGACCATGGTCTATAGCCTGTCGCTTTTCAGTGATTTTCACCTTTTTTTCAAATCCTCCGAAACCGTGAAAAATGGCACCCTATAGCATGTGCTCCGAGACCATGGACTATAGCCTGTCGCTTTTCAGTGATTTTCACCTTTTGTTCAAATCCTCCGAAACCGTGAAAAATGCCACCCTATAGCATGTGCTCCGAGACCATGGACTATAGCCTGTCGCTTTTCAGTGATTTTCACCTTTTTTTCAAATCCTCCGAAACCGTGAAAAATGCCACCCTGTAGCATGTGCTCCGAGACCATGGACTATAGCCTGTCGCTTTTCAGTGATTTTCACCTTTTTTTCAAATCCTCCGAAACCGTGAAAAATGCCACCCTGTAGCATGTGCTCCGAGACCATGGACTATAGCCTGTCGCTTTTCAGTGATTTTCACCTTTTGTTCAAATCCTCCGAAACCGTGAAAAATGCCACCCTATAGCATGTGCTCCGAGACCATGGACTATAGCCTGTCGCTTTTCAGTGATTTTCACCTTTTTTTCAAATCCTCCGAAACCGTGAAAAATGGCACCCTATAGCATGTGCTCCGAGACCATGGACTATAGCCTGTCGCTTTTCAGTGATTTTCACCTTTTTTTCAAATCCTCCGAAACCGTGAAAAATGCCACCCTATAGCATGTGCTCCGAGACCATGGACTATAGCCTGTCGCTTTTCAGTGATTTTCACCTTTTTTTCAAATCCTCCGAAACCGTGAAAAATGGCCCCCTATAGCATGTGCTCCGAGACCATGGACTATAGCCTGTCGCTTTTCAGTGATTTTCACCTTTTTTTCAAATCCTCCGAAACCGTGAAAAATGCCACCCTATAGCATGTGCTCCGAGACCATGGACTATAGCCTGTCGCTTTTCAGTGATTTTCACCTTTTTTTCAAATCCTCCGAAACCGTGAAAAATGCCACCCTATAATATAGCATGTGCTCCGAGACCATGGACTATAGCCTGTCGCTTTTCAGTGATTTTCACCTTTTTTTCAAATCCTCCGAAACCGTGAAAAATGCCACCCTGTAGCATGTGCTCCGAGACCATGGACTATAGCCTGTCGCTTTTCAGTGATTTTCACCTTTTTTTCAAATCCTCCGAAACCGTGAAAAATGTCCCCCTGTAGCATGTGCTCCGAGACCATGGACTATAGCCTGTCGCTTTTCAGTGATTTTCACCTTTTTTTCAAATCCTCCGAAACCGTGAAAAATGCCACCCTGTAGCATGTGCTCCGAGACCATGGACTATAGCCTGTCGCTTTTCATTGATTTTCACCTTTTTTTCAAATCCTCCGAAACCGTGAAAAATGTCCCCCTGTAGCATGTGCTCTGAGACCATGGACTATAGCCTGTCGCTTTTCAGTGATTTTCACCTTTTTTTCAAATCCTCCGAAACCGTGAAAAATGCCACCCTGTAGCATGTGCTCCGAGACCATGGACTATAGCCTGTCGCTTTTCAGTGATTTTCACCTTTTTTTCAAATCCTCCGAAACCGTGAAAAATGGCACCCTATAGCATGTGCTCCGAGACCATGGACTATAGCCTGTCGCTTTTCAGTGATTTTCACCTTTTTTTCAAATCCTCCGAAACCGTGAAAAATGGCACCCTATAGCATGTGCTCCGAGACCATGGACTATAGCCTGTCGCTTTTCAGTGATTTTCACCTTTTTTTCAAATCCTCCGAAACCGTGAAAAATGCCACCCTATAGCATGTGCTCCGAGACCATGGACTATAGCCTGTCGCTTTTCAGTGATTTTCACCTTTTTTTCAAATCCTCCGAAACCGTGAAAAATGGCCCCCTATAGCATGTGCTCCGAGACCATGGACTATAGCCTGTCACTTTTCAGTGATTTTCACCTTTTTTTCAAATCCTCCGAAACCGTGAAAAATGCCACCCTATAATATAGCATGTGCTCCGAGACCATGGACTATAGCCTGTCGCTTTTCAGTGATTTTCACCTTTTTTTCAAATCCTCCGAAACCGTGAAAAATGCCACCCTGTAGCATGTGCTCCGAGACCATGGACTATAGCCTGTCGCTTTTCAGTGATTTTCACCTTTTTTTCAAATCCTCCGAAACCGTGAAAAATGTCCCCCTGTAGCATGTGCTCCGAGACCATGGACTATAGCCTGTCGCTTTTCAGTGATTTTCACCTTTTTTTCAAATCCTCCGAAACCGTGAAAAATGCCACCCTGTAGCATGTGCTCCGAGACCATGGACTATAGCCTGTCGCTTTTCAGTGATTTTCACCTTTTTTTCAAATCCTCCGAAACCGTGAAAAATGTCCCCCTGTAGCATGTGCTCTGAGACCATGGACTATAGCCTGTCGCTTTTCAGTGATTTTCACCTTTTTTTCAAATCCTCCGAAACCGTGAAAAATGCCACCCTGTAGCATGTGCTCCGAGACCATGGACTATAGCCTGTCGCTTTTCAGTGATTTTCACCTTTTTTTCAAATCCTCCGAAACCGTGAAAAATGGCACCCTATAGCATGTGCTCCGAGACCATGGACTATAGCCTGTCGCTTTTCAGTGATTTTCACCTTTTTTTCAAATCCTCCGAAACCGTGAAAAATGGCACCCTATAGCATGTGCTCCGAGACCATGGACTATAGCCTGTCGCTTTTCAGTGATTTTCACCTTTTTTTCAAATCCTCCGAAACCGTGAAAAATGCCACCCTGTAGCATGTGCTCCGAGACCATGGACTATAGCCTGTCGCTTTTCAGTGATTTTCACCTTTTGTTCAAATCCTCCGAAACCGTGAAAAATGCCACCCTATAGCATGTGCTCCGAGACCATGGACTATAGCCTGTCGCTTTTCAGTTATTTTCACCTTTTTTTCAAATCCTCCGAAACCGTGAAAAATGCCACCCTGTAGCATGTGCTCCGAGACCATGGACTATAGCCTGTCGCTTTTCAGTGATTTTCACCTTTTTTTCAAATCCTCCGAAACCGTGAAAAATGGCACCCTATAGCATGTGCTCCGAGACCATGGACTATAGCCTACCGCTTTTCAGTGATTTTCACCTTTTTTTCAAATCCTCCGAAACCGTGAAAAATGCCACCCTATAGCATGTGCTCCGAGACCATGGACTATAGCCTGTCGCTTTTCAGTGATTTTCACCTTTTTTTCAAATCCTCCGAAACCGTGAAAAATGGCACCCTATAGCATGTGCTCCGAGACCATGGACTATAGCCTGTCGCTTTTCAGTGATTTTCACCTTTTTTTCAAATCCTCCGAAACCGTGAAAAATGCCACCCTATAGCATGTGCTCCGAGACCATGGACTATAGCCTGTCGCTTTTCAGTGATTTTCACCTTTTTTTCAAATCCTCCGAAACCGTGAAAAATGCCACCCTGTAGCATGTGCTCCGAGACCATGGACTATAGCCTGTCGCTTTTCAGTGATTTTCACCTTTTTTTCAAATCCTCCGAAACTGTGAAAAATGCCACCCTGTAGCATGTTCTCCGAGACCATGGACTATAGCCTGTCGCTTTTCAGTGATTTTCACCTTTTTTTCAAATCCTCCGAAACTGTGAAAAATGCCACACTGTAGCATGTTCTCCGAGACCATGGACTATAGCCTGTCGCTTTTCAGTGATTTTCACCTTTTTTTCAAATCCTCCGAAACCGTGAAAAATGCCACCCTGTAGCATGTGCTCCGAGACCATGGACTATAGCCTGTCGCTTTTCAGTGATTTTCACCTTTTGTTCAAATCCTCCGAAACCGTGAAAAATGCCACCCTATAGCATGTGCTCCGAGACCATGGACTATAGCCTGTCGCTTTTCAGTGATTTTCACCTTTTTTTCAAATCCTCCGAAACCGTGAAAAATGCCACCCTGTAGCATGTGCTCCGAGACCATGGACTATAGCCTGTCGCTTTTCAGTGATTTTCACCTTTTGTTCAAATCCTCCGAAACCGTGAAAAATGCCACCCTATAGCATGTGCTCCGAGACCATGGACTATAGCCTGTCGCTTTTCAGTGATTTTCACCTTTTTTTCAAATCCTCCGAAACCGTGAAAAATGCCACCCTGTAGCATGTGCTCCGAGACCATGGACTATAGCCTGTCGCTTTTCAGTGATTTTCACCTTTTTTTCAAATCCTCCGAAACCGTGAAAAATGCCACCCTGTAGCATGTTCTCCGAGACCATGGACTATAGCCTGTCGCTTTTCAGTGATTTTCACCTTTTTTTCAAATCCTCCGAAACCGTGAAAAATGCCACCCTGTAGCATGTGCTCCGAGACCATGGACTATAGCCTGTCGCTTTTCAGTGATTTTCACCTTTTTTTCAAATCCTCCGAAACCGTGAAAAATGCCACCCTGTAGCATGTGCTCCGAGACCATGGACTATAGCCTGTCGCTTTTCAGTGATTTTCACCTTTTTTTCAAATCCTCCGAAACCGTGAAAAATGCCACCCTGTAGCATGTTCTCCGAGACCATGGACTATAGCCTGTCGCTTTTCAGTGATTTTCACCTTTTTTTCAAATCCTCCGAAACCGTGAAAAATGCCACCCTGTAGCATGTGCTCCGAGACCATGGACTATAGCTTGTCGCTTTTCAGTGATTTTCACCTTTTGTTCAAATCCTCCGAAACCGTGAAAAATGCCACCCTATAGCATGTGCTCCGAGACCATGGACTATAGCCTGTCGCTTTTCAGTGATTTTCACCTTTTTTTCAAATCCTCCGAAACCGTGAAAAATGGCACCCTATAGCATGTGCTCCGAGACCATGGACTATAGCCTGTCGCTTTTCAGTGATTTTCACCTTTTTTTCAAATCCTCCGAAACCGTGAAAAATGCCATCCTGTAGCATGTGCTCCGAGACCATGGACTATAGCCTGTCGCTTTTCAGTGATTTTCACCTTTTGTTCAAATCCTCCGAAACCGTGAAAAATGCCACCCTATAGCATGTGCTCCGAGACCATGGACTATAGCCTGTCGCTTTTCAGTGATTTTCACCTTTTTTTCAAATCCTCCGAAACCGTGAAAAATGCCACCCTGTAGCATGTGCTCCGAGACCATGGACTATAGCCTGTCGCTTTTCAGTGATTTTCACCTTTTTTTCAAATCCTCCGAAACCGTGAAAAATGCCACCCTGTAGCATGTGCTCCGAGACTATGGACTATAGCCTGTCGCTTTTCAGTGATTTTCACCTTTTGTTCAAATCCTCCGAAACCGTGAAAAATGCCACCCTATAGCATGTGCTCCGAGACCATGGACTATAGCCTGTCGCTTTTCAGTGATTTTCACCTTTTTTTCAAATCCTCCGAAACCGTGAAAAATGCCACCCTGTAGCATGTGCTCCGAGACCATGGACTATAGCCTGTCGCTTTTCAGTGATTTTCACCTTTTTTTCAAATCCTCCGAAACCGTGAAAAATGTCCCCCTGTAGCATGTGCTCCGAGACCATGGACTATAGCCTGTCGCTTTTCAGTGATTTTCACCTTTTTTTCAAATCCTCCGAAACCGTGAAAAATGCCACCCTGTAGCATGTGCTCCGAGACCATGGACTATAGCCTGTCGCTTTTCAGTGATTTTCACCTTTTTTTCAAATCCTCCGAAACCGTGAAAAATGTCCCCCTGTAGCATGTGCTCTGAGACCATGGACTATAGCCTGTCGCTTTTCAGTGATTTTCACCTTTTTTTCAAATCCTCCGAAACCGTGAAAAATGCCACCCTGTAGCATGTGCTCCGAGACCATGGACTATAGCCTGTCGCTTTTCAGTGATTTTCACCTTTTTTTCAAATCCTCCGAAGCCGTGAAAAATGGCACCCTATAGCATGTGCTCCGAGACCATGGACTATAGCCTGTCGCTTTTCAGTGATTTTCACCTTTTTTTCAAATCCTCCGAAACCGTGAAAAATGGCACCCTATAGCATGTGCTCCGAGACCATGGACTATAGCCTGTCGCTTTTCAGTGATTTTCACCTTTTTTTCAAATCCTCCGAAACCGTGAAAAATGCCACCCTGTAGCATGTGCTCCGAGACCATGGACTATAGCCTGTCGCTTTTCAGTGATTTTCACCTTTTGTTCAAATCCTCCGAAACCGTGAAAAATGCCACCCTATAGCATGTGCTCCGAGACCATGGACTATAGCCTGTCGCTTTTCAGTGATTTTCACCTTTTTTTCAAATCCTCCGAAACCGTGAAAAATGCCACCCTGTAGCATGTGCTCCGAGACCATGGACTATAGCCTGTCGCTTTTCAGTGATTTTCACCTTTTTTTCAAATCCTCCGAAACCGTGAAAAATGGCACCCTATAGCATGTGCTCCGAGACCATGGACTATAGCCTACCGCTTTTCAGTGATTTTCACCTTTTTTTCAAATCCTCCGAAACCGTGAAAAATGCCACCCTGTAGCATGTGCTCCGAGACCATGGACTATAGCCTGTCGCTTTTCAGTGATTTTCACCTTTTTTTCAAATCCTCCGAAACCGTGAAAAATGCCACCCTGTAGCATGTTCTCCGAGACCATGGACTATAGCCTGTCGCTTTTCAGTGATTTTCACCTTTTTTTCAAATCCTCCGAAACCGTGAAAAATGCCACCCTGTAGCATGTGCTCCGAGACCATGGACTATAGCCTGTCGCTTTTCAGTGATTTTCACCTTTTGTTCAAATCCTCCGAAACCGTGAAAAATGCCACCCTGTAGCATGTGCTCCGAGACCATGGACTATAGCCTGTCGCTTTTCAGTGATTTTCACCTTTTGTTCAAATCCTCCGAAACCGTGAAAAATGCGACCCTATAGCATGTGCTCCGAGACCATGGACTATAGCCTGTCGCTTTTCAGTGATTTTCACCTTTTTTTCAAATCCTCCGAAACCGTGAAAAATGGCACCCTATAGCATGTGCTCCGAGACCATGGACTATAGCCTGTCGCTTTTCAGTGATTTTCACCTTTTTTTCAAATCCTCCGAAACCGTGAAAAATGCTACCCTATAGCATGTGCTCCGAGACCATGGACTATAGCCTGTCGCTTTTCAGTGATTTTCACCTTTTTTTCAAATCCTCCGAAACCGTGAAAAATGCCACCCTGTAGCATGTGCTCCGAGACCATGGACTATAGCCTGTCGCTTTTCAGTGATTTTCACCTTTTGTTCAAATCCTCCGAAACCGTGAAAAATGCCACCCTGTAGCATGTGCTCCGAGACCATGGACTATAGCCTGTCGCTTTTCAGTGATTTTCACCTTTTTTTCAAATCCTCCGAAACCGTGAAAAATGCCACCCTGTAGCATGTTCTCCGAGACCATGGACTATAGCCTGTCGCTTTTCAGTGATTTTCACCTTTTTTCAAATCCTCCGAAACCGTGAAAAATGCCACCCTGTAGCATGTGCTCCGAGACCATGGACTATAGCCTGTCGCTTTTCAGTGATTTTCACCTTTTGTTCAAATCCTCCGAAACCGTGAAAAATGCCACCCTGTAGCATGTGCTCCGAGACCATGGACTATAGCCTGTCGCTTTTCAGTGATTTTCACCTTTTGTTCAAATCCTCCGAAACCGTGAAAAATGCGACCCTATAGCATGTGCTCCGAGACCATGGACTATAGCCTGTCGCTTTTCAGTGATTTTCACCTTTTTTTCAAATCCTCCGAAACCGTGAAAAATGGCACCCTATAGCATGTGCTCCGAGACCATGGACTATAGCCTGTCGCTTTTCAGTGATTTTCACCTTTTTTTCAAATCCTCCGAAACCGTGAAAAATGCTACCCTATAGCATGTGCTCCGAGACCATGGACTATAGCCTGTCGCTTTTCAGTGATTTTCACCTTTTTTTCAAATCCTCCGAAACCGTGAAAAATGGCACCCTATAGCATGTGCTCCGAGACCATGGACTATAGCCTGTCGCTTTTCAGTGATTTTCACCTTTTTTTCAAATCCTCCAAAACCGTGAAAAATGGCACCCTATAGCATGTGCTCCGAGACCATGGACTATAGCCTGTCGCTTTTCAGTGATTTTCACCTTTTTTTCAAATCCTCCGAAACCGTGAAAAATGCCACCCTGTAGCATGTGCTCCGAGACCATGGACTATAGCCTGTCGCTTTTCAGTGATTTTCACCTTTTGTTCAAATCCTCCGAAACCGTGAAAAATGCCACCCTATAGCATGTGCTCCGAGACCATGGACTATAGCCTGTCGCTTTTCAGTGATTTTCACCTTTTTTTCAAATCCTCCGAAACCGTGAAAAATGCCACCCTGTAGCATGTGCTCCGAGACCATGGACTATAGCCTGTCGCTTTTCAGTGATTTTCACCTTTTTTTCAAATCCTCCGAAACCGTGAAAAATGCCACCCTATAGCATGTTCTCCGAGACCATGGACTATAGCCTGTCGCTTATCAGTGATTTTCACCTTTTTTTCAAATCCTCCGAAACCGTGAAAAATGCCACCCTGTAGCATGTGCTCCGAGACCATGGACTATAGCCTGTCGCTTTTCAGTGATTTTCACCTTTTGTTCAAATCCTCCGAAACCGTGAAAAATGCCACCCTATAGCATGTGCTCCGAGACCATGGACTATAGCCTGTCGCTTTTCAGTGATTTTCACCTTTTTTTCAAATCCTCTGAAACCGTGAAAAATGCCACCCTATAGCATGTGCTCCGAGACCATGGACTATAGCCTGTCGCTTTTCAGTGATTTTCACCTTTTTTTTAAATCCTCCGAAACCGTGAAAAATGCCACCCTGTAGCATGTGCTCCGAGACCATGGACTATAGCCTGTCGCTTTTCAGTGATTTTCACCTTTTTTTCAAATCCTCCGAAACCGTGAAAAATGCCACCCTGTAGCATGTGCTCCGAGACCATGGACTATAGCCTGTCGCTTTTCAGTGATTTTCACCTTTTTTTCAAATCCTCCGAAACCGTGAAAAATGGCACCCTATAGCATGTGCTCCGAGACCATGGACTATAGCCTGTCGCTTTTCAGTGATTTTCACCTTTTTTTCAAATCCTCCGAAACCGTGAAAAATGCCACCCTGTAGCATGTGCTCCGAGACCATGGACTATAGCCTGTCGCTTTTCAGTGATTTTCACCTTTTGTTCAAATCCTCCGAAACCGTGAAAAATGCCACCCTATAGCATGTGCTCCGAGACCATGGACTATAGCCTGTCGCTTTTCAGTGATTTTCACCTTTTTTTCAAATCCTCCGAAACCGTGAAAAATGCCACCCTATAGCATGTGCTCCGAGACCATGGACTATAGCCTGTCGCTTTTCAGTGATTTTCACCTTTTTTTCAAATCCTCCGAAACCGTGAAAAATGCCACCCTGTAGCATGTGCTCCGAGACCATGGACTATAGCCTGTCGCTTTTCAGTGATTTTCACCTTTTTTTCAAATCCTCCGAAACCGTGAAAAATGCCACCCTATAGCATGTTCTCCGAGACCATGGACTATAGCCTGTCGCTTTTCAGTGATTTTCACCTTTTTTCCAAATCCTCCGAAACCGTGAAAAATGGCACCCTGTAGCATGTGCTCCGAGACCATGGACTATAGCCTGTCGCTTTTCAGTGATTTTCACCTTTTGTTCAAATCCTCCGAAACCGTGAAAAATGCCACCCTATAGCATGTGCTCCGAGACCATGGACTATAGCCTGTCGCTTTTCAGTGATTTTCACCTTTTTTTCAAATCCTCCGAAACCGTGAAAAATGCCACCCTGTAGCATGTGCTCCGAGACGATGGACTATAGCCTGTCGCTTTTCAGTGATTTTCACCTTTTTTTCAAATCCTCCGAAACCGTGAAAAATGGCACCCTATAGCATGTGCTCCGAGACCATGGACTATAGCCTGTCGCTTTTCAGTGATTTTCACCTTTTTTTCAAATCCTCCGAAACCGTGAAAAATGCCACCCTATAGCATGTGCTCCGAGACCATGGACTATAGCCTGTCGCTTTTCAGTGATTTTCACCTTTTTTCCAAATCCTCCGAAACCGTGAAAAATGGCACCCTGTAGCATGTGCTCCGAGACCATGGACTATAGCCTGTCGCTTTTCAGTGATTTTCACCTTTTGTTCAAATCCTCCGAAACCGTGAAAAATGCCACCCTATAGCATGTGCTCCGAGACCATGGACTATAGCCTGTCGCTTTTCAGTGATTTTCACCTTTTTTTCAAATCCTCCGAAACCGTGAAAAATGCCACCCTGTAGCATGTGCTCCGAGACCATGGACTATAGCCTGTCGCTTTTCAGTGATTTTCACCTTTTTTTCAAATCCTCCGAAACCGTGAAAAATGCCACCCTATAGCATGTTCTCCGAGACCATGGACTATAGCCTGTCGCTTATCAGTGATTTTCACCTTTTTTTCAAATCCTCCGAAACCGTGAAAAATGCCACCCTGTAGCATGTGCTCCGAGACCATGGACTATAGCCTGTCGCTTTTCAGTGATTTTCACCTTTTTTTCAAATCCTCCGAAACCGTGAAAAATGGCACCCTATAGCATGTGCTCCGAGACCATGGACTATAGCCTGTCGCTTTTCAGTGATTTTCACCTTTTTTTCAAATCCTCCAAAACCGTGAAAAATGGCACCCTATAGCATGTGCTCCGAGACCATGGACTATAGCCTGTCGCTTTTCAGTGATTTTCACCTTTTTTTCAAATCCTCCGAAACCGTGAAAAATGCCACCCTGTAGCATGTGCTCCGAGACCATGGACTATAGCCTGTCGCTTTTCAGTGATTTTCACCTTTTTTTCAAATCCTCCGAAACCGTGAAAAATGCCACCCTATAGCATGTTCTCCGAGACCATGGACTATAGCCTGTCGCTTATCAGTGATTTTCACCTTTTTTTCAAATCCTCCGAAACCGTGAAAAATGCCACCCTGTAGCATGTGCTCCGAGACCATGGACTATAGCCTGTCGCTTTTCAGTGATTTTCACCTTTTGTTCAAATCCTCCGAAACCGTGAAAAATGCCACCCTATAGCATGTGCTCCGAGACCATGGACTATAGCCTGTCGCTTTTCAGTGATTTTCACCTTTTTTTCAAATCCTCCGAAACCGTGAAAAATGCCACCCTGTAGCATGTGCTCCGAGACGATGGACTATAGCCTGTCGCTTTTCAGTGATTTTCACCTTTTTTTCAAATCCTCCGAAACCGTGAAAAATGGCACCCTATAGCATGTGCTCCGAGACCATGGACTATAGCCTGTCGCTTTTCAGTGATTTTCACCTTTTTTTCAAATCCTCCGAAACCGTGAAAAATGCCACCCTATAGCATGTGCTCCGAGACCATGGACTATAGCCTGTCGCTTTTCAGTGATTTTCACCTTTTTTCCAAATCCTCCGAAACCGTGAAAAATGGCACCCTGTAGCATGTGCTCCGAGACCATGGACTATAGCCTGTCGCTTTTCAGTGATTTTCACCTTTTGTTCAAATCCTCCGAAACCGTGAAAAATGCCACCCTATAGCATGTGCTCCGAGACCATGGACTATAGCCTGTCGCTTTTCAGTGATTTTCACCTTTTGTTCAAATCCTCCGAAACCGTGAAAAATGCCACCCTATAGCATGTGCTCCGAGACCATGGACTATAGCCTGTCGCTTTTCAGTGATTTTCACCTTTTTTTCAAATCCTCCGAAACCGTGAAAAATGCCACCCTATAGCATGTGCTCCGAGACCATGGACTATAGCCTGTCGCTTTTCAGTGATTTTCACCTTTTTTTCAAATCCTCCGAAACCGTGAAAAATGCCACCCTGTAGCATGTGCTCCGAGACCATGGACTATAGCCTGTCGCTTTTCAGTGATTTTCACCTTTTTTTCAAATCCTCCGAAACCGTGAAAAATGCCACCCTGTAGCATGTGCTCCGAGACCATGGACTATAGCCTGTCGCTTTTCAGTGATTTTCACCTTTTTTTCAAATCCTCCGAAACCGTGAAAAATGGCACCCTATAGCATGTGCTCCGAGACCATGGACTATAGCCTGTCGCTTTTCAGTGATTTTCACCTTTTTTTCAAATCCTCCGAAACCGTGAAAAATGCCACCCTGTAGCATGTGCTCCGAGACCATGGACTATAGCCTGTCGCTTTTCAGTGATTTTCACCTTTTGTTCAAATCCTCCGAAACCGTGAAAAATGCCACCCTATAGCATGTGCTCCGAGACCATGGACTATAGCCTGTCGCTTTTCAGTGATTTTCACCTTTTTTTCAAATCCTCCGAAACCGTGAAAAATGCCACCCTGTAGCATGTGCTCCGAGACCATGGACTATAGCCTGTCGCTTTTCAGTGATTTTCACCTTTTTTTCAAATCCTCCGAAACCGTGAAAAATGGCACCCTATAGCATGTGCTCCGAGACCATGGACTATAGCCTGTCGCTTTTCAGTGATTTTCACCTTTTTTTCAAATCCTCCGAAACCGTGAAAAATGCCACCCTATAGCATGTGCTCCGAGACCATGGACTATAGCCTGTCGCTTTTCAGTGATTTTCACCTTTTTTTCAAATCCTCCGAAACCGTGAAAAATGGCACCCTATAGCATGTGCTCCGAGACCATGGACTATAGCCTGTCGCTTTTCAGTGATTTTCACCTTTTTTTCAAATCCTCCGAAACCGTGAAAAATGCCACCCTATAGCATGTGCTCCGAGACCATGGACTATAGCCTGTCGCTTTTCAGTGATTTTCACCTTTTTTCCAAATCCTCCGAAACCGTGAAAAATGGCACCCTGTAGCATGTGCTCCGAGACCATGGACTATAGCCTGTCGCTTTTCAGTGATTTTCACCTTTTGTTCAAATCCTCCGAAACCGTGAAAAATGCCACCCTATAGCATGTGCTCCGAGACCATGGACTATAGCCTGTCGCTTTTCAGTGATTTTCACCTTTTTTTCAAATCCTCCGAAACCGTGAAAAATGCCACCCTGTAGCATGTGCTCCGAGACGATGGACTATAGCCTGTCGCTTTTCAGTGATTTTCACCTTTTTTTCAAATCCTCCGAAACCGTGAAAAATGGCACCCTATAGCATGTGCTCCGAGACCATGGACTATAGCCTGTCGCTTTTCAGTGATTTTCACCTTTTTTTCAAATCCCCCGAAACCGTGAAAAATGCCACCCTATAGCATGTGCTCCGAGACCATGGACTATAGCCTGTCGCTTTTCAGTGATTTTCACCTTTTTTTCAAATCCTCCGAAACCGTGAAAAATGCCACCCTGTAGCATGTGCTCCGAGACCATGGACTATAGCCTGTCGCTTTTCAGTGATTTTCACCTTTTTTTCAAATCCTCCGAAACCGTGAAAAATGCCACCCTATAGCATGTTCTCCGAGACCATGGACTATAGCCTGTCGCTTTTCAGTGATTTTCACCTTTTTTCCAAATCCTCCGAAACCGTGAAAAATGCCACCCTGTAGCATGTGCTCCGAGACCATGGACTATAGCCTGTCGCTTTTCAGTGATTTTCACCTTTTTTTCAAATCCTCCGAAACCGTGAAAAATGGCACCCTATAGCATGTGCTCCGAGACCATGGACTATAGCCTGTCGCTTTTCAGTGATTTTCACCTTTTTTTCAAATCCTCCGAATCCGTGAAAAATGCCACCCTGTAGCATGTGCTCCGAGACCATGGACTATAGCCTGTCGCTTTTCAGTGATTTTCACCTTTTGTTCAAATCCTCCGAAACCGTGAAAAATGCCACCCTATAGCATGTGCTCCGAGACCATGGACTATAGCCTGTCGCTTTTCAGTGATTTTCACCTTTTTTTTAAATCCTCCAAAACCGTGAAAAATGCCACCCTGTAGCATGTGCTCCGAGACCATGGACTATAGCCTGTCGCTTTTCAGTGATTTTCACCTTTTGTTCAAATCCTCCGAAACCGTGAAAAATGCCACCCTATAGCATGTGCTCCGAGACCATGGACTATAGCCTGTCGCTTTTCAGTGATTTTCACCTTTTTTTCAAATCCTCCGAAACCGTGAAAAATGCCACCCTGTAGCATGTGCTCTGAGACCATGGACTATAGCCTGTCGCTTTTCAGTGATTTTCACCTTTTTTTCAAATCCTCCGAAACCGTGAAAAATGCCACCCTGTAGCATGTTCTCCGAGACCATGGACTATAGCCTGTCGCTTTTCAGTGATTTTCACCTTTTTTTCAAATCCTCCGAAACCGTGAAAAATGCCACCCTGTAGCATGTGCTCCGAGACCATGGACTATAGCCTGTCGCTTTTCAGTGATTTTCACCTTTTGTTCAAATCCTCCGAAACCGTGAAAAATGCCACCCTATAGCATGTGCTCCGAGACCATGGACTATAGCCTGTCGCTTTTCAGTGATTTTCACCTTTTTTTCAAATCCTCCGAAACCGTGAAAAATGCCACCCTATAGCATGTGCTCCGAGACCATGGACTATAGCCTGTCGCTTTTCAGTGATTTTCACCTTTTTTTCAAATCCTCCGAAACCGTGAAAAATGCCACCCTGTAGCATGTGCTCCGAGACCATGGACTATAGCCTGTCGGTTTTCAGTGATTTTCACCTTTTGTTCAAATCCTCCGAAACCGTGAAAAATGCCACCCTATAGCATGTGCTCCGAGACCATGGACTATAGCCTGTCGCTTTTCAGTGATTTTCACCTTTTTTTCAAATCCTCCGAAACCGTGAAAAATGCCACCCTGTAGCATGTGCTCCGAGACCATGGACTATAGCCTGTCGCTTTTCAGTGATTTTCACCTTTTTTTCAAATCCTCTGAAACCGTGAAAAATGCCACCCTATAGCATGTTCTCCGAGACCATGGACTATAGCCTGTCGCTTTTCAGTGATTTTCACCTTTTTTTCAAATCCTCCGAAACCGTGAAAAATGCCACCCTGTAGCATGTGCTCCGAGACCATGGACTATAGCCTGTCGCTTTTCAGTGATTTTCACCTTTTTTTCAAATCCTCCGAAACCGTGAAAAATGTCCCCCTGTAGCATGTGCTCTGAGACCATGGACTATAGCCTGTCGCTTTTCAGTGATTTTCACCTTTTTTTCAAATCCTCCGAAACCGTGAAAAATGCCACCCTGTAGCATGTGCTCCGAGACCATGGACTATAGCCTGTCGCTTTTCAGTGATTTTCACCTTTTTTTCAAATCCTCCGAAACCGTGAAAAATGCCACCCTGTAGCATGTGCTCCGAGACCATGGACTATAGCCTGTCGCTTTTCAGTGATTTTCACCTTTTGTTCAAATCCTCCGAAACCGTGAAAAATGCCACCCTATAGCATGTGCTCCGAGACCATGGACTATAGCCTGTCGCTTTTCAGTGATTTTCACCTTTTTTTCAAATCCTCCGAAACCGTGAAAAATGCCACCCTGTAGCATGTGCTCCGAGACCATGGACTATAGCCTGTCGCTTTTCAGTGATTTTCACCTTTTTTTCAAATCCTCCGAAACCGTGAAAAATGCCACCCTATAGCATGTGCTCCGAGACCATGGACTATAGCCTGTCGCTTTTCGGTGATTTTCACCTTTTTTTCAAATCCTCCGAAACCGTGAAAAATGACACCCTATAGCATGTGCTCTGAGACCATGGACTATAGCCTGTCGCTTTTCGGTGATTTTCACCTTTTTTTCAAATCCTCCGACCCTCCGACACCATGGACTATAGCCTTTCGCTTTTCCGCGATTTTCACCTTTTTTTCAAATCCTCCGAAACCGTGAAAAATGCCACCCTATAGCATGTGCTCCGAGACCATGGACTATAGCCTGTCGCTTTTCAGTGATTTTCACCTTTTTTTCAAATCCTCCGAAACCGTGAAAAATGCCACCCTGTAGCATGTGCTCCGAGACCATGGACTATAGCCTGTCGCTTTTCAGTGATTTTCACCTTTTTTTCAAATCCTCCGAAACCGTGAAAAATGCCACCCTATAGCATGTGCTCCGAGACCATGGATTATAGCCTGTCGCTTTTCGGTGATTTTCACCTTTTTTTCAAATCCTCCGACCCTCCGACACCATGGACTATAGCCTTTCGCTTTTCCGCGATTTTCACCTTTTTTTCCAATCCTCCGAAACCGTGAAAAATGCCACCCTATAGCATGTGCTCCGAGACCATGGACTATAGCCTGTCGCTTTTCAGTGATTTTCACCTTTTTTTCAAATCCTCCGAAACCGTGAAAAATGGCACCCTATAGCATGTGCTCCGAGACCATGGACTATAGCCTGTCGCTTTTCAGTGATTTTCACCTTTTTTTCAAATCCTCCGAAACCGTGAAAAATGCCACCCTGTAGCATGTGCTCCGAGACCATGGACTATAGCCTGTCGCTTTTCAGTGATTTTCACCTTTTGTTCAAATCCTCCGAAACCGTGAAAAATGCCACCCTATAGCATGTGCTCCGAGACCATGGACTATAGCCTGTCGCTTTTCAGTGATTTTCACCTTTTTTTCAAATCCTCCGAAACCGTGAAAAATGCCACCCTGTAGCATGTGCTCCGAGACCATGGACTATAGCCTGTCGCTTTTCAGTGATTTTCACCTTTTTTTCAAATCCTCCGAAACCGTGAAAAATGCCACCCTGTAGCATGTTCTCCGAGACCATGGACTATAGCCTGTCGCTTTTCAGTGATTTTCACCTTTTTTTCAAATCCTCCGAAACCGTGAAAAATGCCACCCTGTAGCATGTGCTCCGAGACCATGGACTATAGCCTGTCGCTTTTCAGTGATTTTCACCTTTTGTTCAAATCCTCCGAAACCGTGAAAAATGCCACCCTATAGCATGTGCTCCGAGACCATGGACTATAGCCTGTCGCTTTTCAGTGATTTTCACCTTTTTTTCAAATCCTCCGAAACCGTGAAAAATGGCACCCTATAGCATGTGCTCCGAGACCATGGACTATAGCCTGTCGCTTTTCAGTGATTTTCACCTTTTTTTCAAATCCTCCGAAACCGTGAAAAATGCCACCCTATAGCATGTGCTCCGAGACCATGGACTATAGCCTGTCGCTTTTCAGTGATTTTTACCTTTTTTTCAAATCCTCCGAAACCGTGAAAAATGCCACCCTGTAGCATGTGCTCCGAGACCATGGACTATAGCCTGTCGCTTTTCAGTGATTTTCACCTTTTGTTCAAATCCTCCGAAACCGTGAAAAATGCCACCCTATAGCATGTGCTCCGAGACCATGGACTATAGCCTGTCGCTTTTCAGTGATTTTCACCTTTTTTTCAAATCCTCCGAAACCGTGAAAAATGCCACCCTGTAGCATGTGCTCCGAGACCATGGACTATAGCCTGTCGCTTTTCAGTGATTTTCACCTTTTTTTCAAATCCTCCGAAACCGTGAAAAATGCCACCCTATAGCATGTTCTCCGAGACCATGGACTATAGCCTGTCGCTTTTCAGTGATTTTCACCTTTTTTTCAAATCCTCCGAAACCGTGAAAAATGCCACCCTGTAGCATGTGCTCCGAGACCATGGACTATAGCCTGTCGCTTTTCAGTGATTTTCACCTTTTTTTCAAATCCTCCGAAACCGTGAAAAATGTCCCCCTGTAGCATGTGCTCTGAGACCATGGACTATAGCCTGTCGCTTTTCAGTGATTTTCACCTTTTTTTCAAATCCTCCGAAACCGTGAAAAATGCCACCCTGTAGCATGTGCTCCGAGACCATGGACTATAGCCTGTCGCTTTTCAGTGATTTTCACCCTTTTTTCAAATCCTCCGGAACCGTGAAAAATGCCACCCTGTAGCATGTGCTCTGAGACCATGGACTATAGCCTGTCGCTTTTCGGTGATTTTCACCTTTTTTTCAAATCCTCCGACCCTCCAACACCATGGACTATAGCCTGTCGCTTTTCAGTGATTTTCACCTTTTTTTCAAATCCTCCGAAACCGTGAAAAATGCCACCCTGTAGCATGTGCTCCGAGACCATGGACTATAGCCTGTCGCTTTTCAGTGATTTTCACCTTTTTTTCAAATCCTCCGAAACCGTGAAAAATGCCACCCTGTAGCATGTGCTCTGAGACCATGGACTATAGCCTGTCGCTTTTCAGTGATTTTCACCTTTTTTTCAAATCCTCCGAAACCGTGAAAAATGCCACCCTGTAGCATGTGCTCCGAGACCATGGACTATAGCCTGTCGCTTTTCAGTGATTTTCACCTTTTTTTCAAATCCTCCGAAACCGTGAAAAATGCCACCCTATAGCATGTGCTCTGAGACCATGGACTATAGCCTGTCGCTTTTCGGTGATTTTCACCTTTTTTTCAAATCCTCCGACCCTCCAACACCATGGACTATAGCCTGTCGCTTTTCAGTGATTTTCACCTTTTTTTCAAATCCTCCGAAACCGTGAAAAATGGCACCCTATAGCATGTGCTCCGAGACCATGGACTATAGCCTGTCGCTTTTCAGTGATTTTCACCTTTTTTTCAAATCCTCCGAAACCGTGAAAAATGCCACCCTGTAGCATGTGCTCCGAGACCATGGACTATAGCCTGTCGCTTTTCAGTGATTTTCACCTTTTGTTCAAATCCTCCGAAACCGTGAAAAATGCCACCCTATAGCATGTGCTCCGAGACCATGGACTATAGCCTGTCGCTTTTCAGTGATTTTCACCTTTTTTTCAAATCCTCCGAAACCGTGAAAAATGCCACCCTGTAGCATGTGCTCCGAGACCATGGACTATAGCCTGTCGCTTTTCGGTGATTTTCACCTTTTTTTCAAATCCTCCGAAACCGTGAAAAATGACACCCTATAGCATGTGCTCTGAGACCATGGACTATAGCCTGTCGCTTTTCGGTGATTTTCACCTTTTTTTCAAATCCTCCGACCCTCCGACACCATGGACTATAGCCTTTCGCTTTTCCGCGATTTTCACCTTTTTTTCAAATCCTCCGAAACCGTGAAAAATGCCACCCTATAGCATGTGCTCCGAGACCATGGACTATAGCCTGTCGCTTTTCAGTGATTTTCACCTTTTTTTCAAATCCTCCGAAACCGTGAAAAATGCCACCCTGTAGCATGTGCTCCGAGACCATGGACTATAGCCTGTCGCTTTTCAGTGATTTTCACCTTTTTTTCAAATCCTCCGAAACCGTGAAAAATGCCACCCTATAGCATGTGCTCCGAGACCATGGATTATAGCCTGTCGCTTTTCGGTGATTTTCACCTTTTTTTCAAATCCTCCGACCCTCCGACACCATGGACTATAGCCTTTCGCTTTTCCGCGATTTTCACCTTTTTTTTCAATCCTCCGAAACCGTGAAAAATGCCACCCTATAGCATGTGCTCCGAGACCATGGACTATAGCCTGTCGCTTTTCGGTGATTTTCACCTTTTTTTCAAATCCTCCGACCCTCCAACACCATGGACTATAGCCTGTCGCTTTTCAGTGATTTTCACCTTTTTTTCAAATCCTCCGAAACCGTGAAAAATGCCACCCTGTAGCATGTGCTCCGAGACCATGGACTATAGCCTGTCGCTTTTCAGTGATTTTCACCTTTTTTTTCAAATCCTCCGAAACCGTGAAAAATGCCACCCTATAGCATGTGGTCCGAGACCATGGACTATAGCCTGTCGCTTTTCGGTGATTTTCACCTTTTTTTCAAATCCTCCGACCCTCCGACACCATGGACTATAGCCTTTCGCTTTTCCGCGATTTTCACCTTTTTTTCAAATCCTCCGAAACCGTGAAAAATGCCACCCTATAGCATGTGCTCCGAGACCATGGACTATAGCCTGTCGCTTTTCGGTGATTTTCACCTTTTTTTCAAATCCTCCGACCCTCCGACACCATGGACTATAGCCTGTCGCTTTTCCGCGATTTTCACCTTTTTTTCAAATCCTCCGAAACCGTGAAAAATGCACCCTATAGCATGTGCTCCGAGACCATGGACTATAGCCTGTCGCTTTTCAGTGATTTTCACCTTTTTTTCAAATCCTCCGAAACCGTGAAAAATGCCACCCTATAGCATGTGCTCCGAGACCATGGACTATAGCCTGTCGCTTTTCAGTGATTTTCACCTTTTTTTCAAATCCTCCGAAACCGTGAAAAATGCCACCCTATAGCATGTGCTCCGAGACCATGGACTATAGCCTGTCGCTTTTCAGTGATTTTCACCTTTTTTTCAAATCCTCCGAAACCGTGAAAAATGCCACCCTGTAGCATGTTCTCCGAGACCATGGACTATAGCCTGTCGCTTTTCAGTGATTTTCACCTTTTTTTCAAATCCTCCGAAACCGTGAAAAATGCCACCCTGTAGCATGTGCTCCGAGACCATGGACTATAGCCTGTCGCTTTTCAGTGATTTTCACCTTTTGTTCAAATCCTCCGAAACCGTGAAAAATGCCACCCTATAGCATGTGCTCCGAGACCATGGACTATAGCCTGTCGCTTTTCAGTGATTTTCACCTTTTTTTCAAATCCTCCGAAACCGTGAAAAATGGCACCCTATAGCATGTGCTCCGAGACCATGGACTATAGCCTGTCGCTTTTCAGTGATTTTCACCTTTTTTTCAAATCCTCCGAAACCGTGAAAAATGCCACCCTATAGCATGTGCTCCGAGACCATGGACTATAGCCTGTCGCTTTTCAGTGATTTTTACCTTTTTTTCAAATCCTCCGAAACCGTGAAAAATGCCACCCTGTAGCATGTGCTCCGAGACCATGGACTATAGCCTGTCGCTTTTCAGTGATTTTCACCTTTTGTTCAAATCCTCCGAAACCGTGAAAAATGCCACCCTATAGCATGTGCTCCGAGACCATGGACTATAGCCTGTCGCTTTTCAGTGATTTTCACCTTTTTTTCAAATCCTCCGAAACCGTGAAAAATGCCACCCTGTAGCATGTGCTCCGAGACCATGGACTATAGCCTGTCGCTTTTCAGTGATTTTCACCTTTTTTTCAAATCCTCCGAAACCGTGAAAAATGCCACCCTATAGCATGTTCTCCGAGACCATGGACTATAGCCTGTCGCTTTTCAGTGATTTTCACCTTTTTTTCAAATCCTCCGAAACCGTGAAAAATGCCACCCTGTAGCATGTGCTCCGAGACCATGGACTATAGCCTGTCGCTTTTCAGTGATTTTCACCTTTTTTTCAAATCCTCCGAAACCGTGAAAAATGTCCCCCTGTAGCATGTGCTCTGAGACCATGGACTATAGCCTGTCGCTTTTCAGTGATTTTCACCTTTTTTTCAAATCCTCCGAAACCGTGAAAAATGCCACCCTGTAGCATGTGCTCCGAGACCATGGACTATAGCCTGTCGCTTTTCAGTGATTTTCACCCTTTTTTCAAATCCTCCGGAACCGTGAAAAATGCCACCCTGTAGCATGTGCTCTGAGACCATGGACTATAGCCTGTCGCTTTTCGGTGATTTTCACCTTTTTTTCAAATCCTCCGACCCTCCAACACCATGGACTATAGCCTGTCGCTTTTCAGTGATTTTCACCTTTTTTTCAAATCCTCCGAAACCGTGAAAAATGCCACCCTGTAGCATGTGCTCCGAGACCATGGACTATAGCCTGTCGCTTTTCAGTGATTTTCACCTTTTTTTCAAATCCTCCGAAACCGTGAAAAATGCCACCCTGTAGCATGTGCTCTGAGACCATGGACTATAGCCTGTCGCTTTTCAGTGATTTTCACCTTTTTTTCAAATCCTCCGAAACCGTGAAAAATGCCACCCTGTAGCATGTGCTCCGAGACCATGGACTATAGCCTGTCGCTTTTCAGTGATTTTCACCTTTTTTTCAAATCCTCCGAAACCGTGAAAAATGCCACCCTATAGCATGTGCTCCGAGACCATGGACTATAGCCTGTCGCTTTTCGGTGATTTTCACCTTTTTTTCAAATCCTCCGACCCTCCAACACCATGGACTATAGCCTGTCGCTTTTCAGTGATTTTCACCTTTTTTTCAAATCCTCCGAAACCGTGAAAAATGGCACCCTATAGCATGTGCTCCGAGACCATGGACTATAGCCTGTCGCTTTTCAGTGATTTTCACCTTTTTTTCAAATCCTCCGAAACCGTGAAAAATGCCACCCTGTAGCATGTGCTCCGAGACCATGGACTATAGCCTGTCGCTTTTCAGTGATTTTCACCTTTTGTTCAAATCCTCCGAAACCGTGAAAAATGCCACCCTATAGCATGTGCTCCGAGACCATGGACTATAGCCTGTCGCTTTTCAGTGATTTTCACCTTTTTTTCAAATCCTCCGAAACCGTGAAAAATGCCACCCTGTAGCATGTGCTCCGAGACCATGGACTATAGCCTGTCGCTTTTCGGTGATTTTCACCTTTTTTTCAAATCCTCCGAAACCGTGAAAAATGACACCCTATAGCATGTGCTCTGAGACCATGGACTATAGCCTGTCGCTTTTCGGTGATTTTCACCTTTTTTTCAAATCCTCCGACCCTCCGACACCATGGACTATAGCCTTTCGCTTTTCCGCGATTTTCACCTTTTTTTCAAATCCTCCGAAACCGTGAAAAATGCCACCCTATAGCATGTGCTCCGAGACCATGGACTATAGCCTGTCGCTTTTCAGTGATTTTCACCTTTTTTTCAAATCCTCCGAAACCGTGAAAAATGCCACCCTGTAGCATGTGCTCCGAGACCATGGACTATAGCCTGTCGCTTTTCAGTGATTTTCACCTTTTTTTCAAATCCTCCGAAACCGTGAAAAATGCCACCCTATAGCATGTGCTCCGAGACCATGGATTATAGCCTGTCGCTTTTCGGTGATTTTCACCTTTTTTTCAAATCCTCCGACCCTCCGACACCATGGACTATAGCCTTTCGCTTTTCCGCGATTTTCACCTTTTTTTTCAATCCTCCGAAACCGTGAAAAATGCCACCCTATAGCATGTGCTCCGAGACCATGGACTATAGCCTGTCGCTTTTCGGTGATTTTCACCTTTTTTTCAAATCCTCCGACCCTCCAACACCATGGACTATAGCCTGTCGCTTTTCAGTGATTTTCACCTTTTTTTCAAATCCTCCGAAACCGTGAAAAATGCCACCCTGTAGCATGTGCTCCGAGACCATGGACTATAGCCTGTCGCTTTTCAGTGATTTTCACCTTTTTTTTCAAATCCTCCGAAACCGTGAAAAATGCCACCCTATAGCATGTGCTCCGAGACCATGGACTATAGCCTGTCGCTTTTCGGTGATTTTCACCTTTTTTTCAAATCCTCCGACCCTCCGACACCATGGACTATAGCCTTTCGCTTTTCCGCGATTTTCACCTTTTTTTCAAATCCTCCGAAACCGTGAAAAATGCCACCCTATAGCATGTGCTCCGAGACCATGGACTATAGCCTGTCGCTTTTCGGTGATTTTCACCTTTTTTTCAAATCCTCCGACCCTCCGACACCATGGACTATAGCCTGTCGCTTTTCCGCGATTTTCACCTTTTTTTCAAATCCTCCGAAACCGTGAAAAATGCACCCTATAGCATGTGCTCCGAGACCATGGACTATAGCCTGTCGCTTTTCAGTGATTTTCACCTTTTTTTCAAATCCTCCGAAACCGTGAAAAATGCCACCCTATAGCATGTGCTCCGAGACCATGGACTATAGCCTGTCGCTTTTCAGTGATTTTCAACTTTTTTTCAAATCCTCCGAAACCGTGAAAAATGCCACCCTGTAGCATGTGCTCCGAGACCATGGACTATAGCCTGTCGCTTTTCAGTGATTTTCACCTTTTTTTCAAATCCTCCGAAACCGTGAAAAATGCCACCCTATAGCATGTGCTCCGAGACCATGGACTATAGCCTGTCGCTTTTCGGTGATTTTCACCTTTTTTTCAAATCCTCCGACCCTCCGACACCATGGACTATAGCCTTTCGCTTTTCCGCGATTTTCACCTTTTTTTCAAATCCTCCGAAACCGTGAAAAATGCCACCCTATAGCATGTGCTCCGAGACCATGGACTATAGCCTGTCGCTTTTCGGTGATTTTCACCTTTTTTTCAAATCCTCCGACCCTCCGACACCATGGACTATAGCCTTTCGCTTTTCCGCGATTTTCACCTTTTTTTCAAATCCTCCGAAACCGTGAAAAATGCCACCCTATAGCATGTGCTCCGAGACCATGGACTATAGCCTGTCGCTTTTCAGTGATTTTCACCTTTTTTTCAAATCCTCCGAAACCGTGAAAAATGCCACCCTGTAGCATGTGCTCCGAGACCATGGACTATAGCCTGTCGCTTTTCAGTGATTTTCACCTTTTTTTCAAATCCTCTGAAACCGTGAAAAATGCCACCCTGTAGCATGTGCTCCGAGACCATGGACTATAGCCTGTAGCTTTTCGGTGATTTTCACCTTTTGTTCAAATCCTCTGAAACCGTGAAAAATGCCACCCTATAGCATGTGCTCCGACACCATGGACTATAGCCTTTCGCTTTTCCGCGATTTTCACCTTTTTTTCAAATCCTCCGAAACCGTGAAAAATGCCACCCTATAGGATGTGCTCCGAGACCATGGACTATACCCTGTCGCTTTTCAGTGATTTTCACCTTTTTTTTTAAATCCTCCGAAACCGTGAAAAATGCCACCCTATAGCATGTGCTCCGAGACCATGGACTATAGCCTGTCGCTTTTCAGTGATTTTCACCTTTTTTTCAAATCCTCCGAAACCGTGAAAAATGACACCCTATAGCATGTGCTCTGAGACCATGGACTATAGCCTGTCGCTTTTCGGTGATTTTCACCTTTTTTTCAAATCCTCCGACTCTCCGACACCATGGACTATAGCCTTTCGCTTTTCCGCGATTTTCACCTTTTTTTCAAATCCTCCGAAACCGTGAAAAATGCCACCCTATAGCATGTGCTCCGAGACCATGGACTATAGCCTGTCGCTTTTCAGTGATTTTCACCTTTTTTTCAAATCCTCCGAAACCGTGAAAAATGCCACCCTGTAGCATGTGCTCCGAGACCATGGACTATAGCCTGTCGCTTTTCAGTGATTTTCACCTTTTGTTCAAATCCTCCGAAACCGTGAAAAATGCCACCCTATAGCATGTGCTCCGAGACCATGGACTATAGCCTGTCGCTTTTCAGTGATTTTCACCTTTTTTTCAAATCCTCCGAAACCGTGAAAAATGACACCCTATAGCATGTGCTCTGAGACCATGGACTATAGCCTGTCGCTTTTCGGTGATTTTCACCTTTTTTTCAAATCCTCCGACTCTCCGACACCATGGACTATAGCCTTTCGCTTTTCCGCGATTTTCACCTTTTTTTCAAATCCTCCGAAACCGTGAAAAATGCCACCCTATAGCATGTGCTCCGAGACCATGGACTATATCCTGTCGCTTTTCGGTGATTTTCACCTTTTTTTCAAATCCTCCGACCCTCCGACACCATGGACTATAGCCTTTCGCTTTTCCGCGATTTTCACCTTTTTTCCAAATCCTCCGAAACCGTGAAAAATGCCACCCTGTAGCATGTGCTCCGAGACCATGGACTATAGCCTGTCGCTTTTCAGTGATTTTCACCTTTTGTTCAAATCCTCCGAAACCGTGAAAAATGCCACCCTATAGCATGTGCTCCGAGACCATGGACTATAACCTGTCGCTTTTCAGTGATTTTCACCTTTTTTTCAAATCCTCCGAAACCGTGAAAAATGCCACCCTGTAGCATGTGCTCCGAGACCATGGACTATAGCCTGTCGCTTTTCGGTGATTTTCACCTTTTTTTCAAATCCTCCGAAACCGTGAAAAATGGCACCCTATAGCATGTGCTCCGAGACCATCTGTACACTCCGAGTTACAGACCTGTAAGGGTCCATTTGGTTACATGTTTTACACTCTCAGAGTTACATTTGGTTAGCATGTGCGTGCAAGCCGTCTGTGCGTGTGCATGTGTGTGTGCGTGCGTGCACGCTTTGAGTACAGCAGAAAGAGTACAAGTCAAACGCATTTTTTGTTTTCACTGTGAGTGTCTTAGACATTGAGTTACGCCCTGTGCGATCGTGGTATTGGTACGATAACAAATGTTGTTATAAGAGCGAGGTAAGAATTGTGTGACTGAGCTTCTGTTCTTCCCAGCTAAGTCCTGCCCTATGCGGGAGCTAACTATCTCCGTAGACAACGCCCTGGTAAAGTCTGTCCCGACAGCCAGGAACCTTGGTGTTGTCCTGGACAGTCAGCTCTCGTTCAAAACACACATCACAGCTGTCACTAGATCCTGTAGGTTTACACTCTACAACATACGACGAATTAGACCGTTCCTCACCCAGGAGTCAGCCCAGCTCCTAATCCAGACAACAGTCTTGTCAAAACTTGACTATTGCAACTCCCTCCTTACTGGCCTACCGGCATGTGCACTTAAGCCCCTCCAACTGATCCAAAATGCCGCAGCACGCTTGGTCTTCAACCAGCCAAAATTCTCACACGTCTCCCCCCTTCTCCGCTCGCTCCATTGGCTCCCGGTCGCTGCCCGCACAGAATACAAAACTCTGATGCTGGCATTCAAAGCAACCAAAGGCATGGCCCCCCCATATCTCACAAGTATGATCGTACCCTACAAACCCTCCCGCTCACTCAGATCAGCCAACGCAGGGAAGCTGGAGGTACCTTCACTAAAAACGCCGGGACAACGCTCCACACGTCCCAAACTCTTCTCCCTTCTGGCTCCAAAACTATGGAATGCACTTCCCATTGCAGTCAGAACTGCAGCCTCACTCCCAATCTTCCGCCGTAGTCTGAAAACCCACCTCTTCAGACTCCACCATGGCCCGTAGCACTTGCCCTAGCCTAGCCCCTTAGATAGCACATTATGTAGACTTAGATAGTATTTTAAACAGACTTATAGCTTGTTATGTAGACAGCTCTAGAATTGCACTTTATGTAGTCATAGCACTTTATAGTACACATGTATAATATATTATATAGTATAGTATGTATAGTTTACATAGATACTCCACTGTTACGTTCTTAGTTTACGCATGATTCATGATAACTACTTTTTATACATGTGATGTATGCCATGCTTTTTGTTTTTGCTTAATGTAAGTCGCTCTGGATTAAGAGCGTCTGCTAAATGCCTAAATTGTAAATTGTAAATTGTGTTCCTGAAGAGAATATCAATGTTGCATTGAAAAGATAGGACAGGACGGTACTCTGGTATAAAGATAGGAGGACAGGACGGTACTCTGGTATAAAGATAGGACAGGACGGTACTCTGGTCGCTTTAAGCGCTGTAGTTCACATTCAGAAGGTGTCTGTGGTCTGGTAGTCACATTGTGTGAAAGGCACCTCCCCCCGCACCACCCAACAAGCAGACTTCCAGAAGATTGAGTCTGTCCTTGAAAGTGCCCTCCAAGAAATGTCAAGCTACTACAATACAACCACCTGAAACCCAACCCATCAAAAACCCAACTATGCAGCTTCCACCTGAGGAACCGAGACGCAAAAAAAGAACTGAGCGTCACTTGGGATGGTCACAAACTCTCCACCCATACCCACCCCATGTAACTTGGAGTTACACTGGACAGGACACTCTCCTTCAAAAAACACCTGGAGAACACAAAAGCCAAGGTCAACACCCACACCCGTGAAATAAATGTTTACACACCTCATTCAAGTTGCAGGCAGGCAGGCAGGCAGGCAGGCAGGCAGGACGAGACAGGCAAGCACACAGGCAAGCAGGCAAGCAAGCAAGCAGGCCGAGGCAGGCACGCAGGTAGGCCGGCCGAGGCAGGCAGCCAGGCAGGGGCAGGCACGCAAGCAGAGTATGCCTGCTCAAGCTGGAGCCGATCACGTGCCTTTATGCGGTCCCCCCCGCACATCAGACGACTGTGTATCGCTCAAGATGAATGGAGAACACAGGAGATAGACAGTGAAGTTGGGGATGAACGGAGGAAAGTCTGGAAGGAAATGATAGAGAACACCAACATGACAATAAACAGCAGGAAGGCATGGGCCACAATACGCCTTCTTGGCAAAGACCACACCACCCATAATCACAATGGTCACAGCAAACTCTGTTGCATCACAACTGGTGGCCAAAAGTCGTAACAAACACCGCTGCCGACCCACAGGAGAACACCATCACACAGTTGTATCAGACCAACCACAATCAGCCAGCCCTCAAACCAAACCCTTCGACCTAGAAGAACTCGAAACTGCAATGGGAAAGTTGAAATCTGGAAAAGTAGCAGGGATTGATGACATAATGGCAGAATGATACAGCACCTGGGACCTAACGCAAAGACCTGGCTCCTGGGGATGCTGAACACATGCATGGCACAGAAAACCACCCCTTCTGTCTGGTGAAAGGCCAAAGTGGTTGCAATCCCCAAACATGGCAAAGACCCATCATCCCCAAAGAGCTACCGACCCATTTCCCACCTCTGCATCACCTACAAGCTCTATGAGAGGCTGCTACTCCAACGCCTCATGCCACTCATAGACACCAAGCTGACTAAAGACCAAGCTGGTTTCCGTCCCGGCCGCTCCTGTGCTGGACAGAGCTCAACCTCACCCAACACATTGAGGATGGGTCTGAGGGAAAACAAATAACTGGAGCAGCATTCATAGATCTCTCTGCTGCCTACAACACTGTCCAACACCGCACAATGGTCAGGAAACTACTGGACATGACTGGTGACCTGGACCTGTGTCAAGTCATCAAAAGCCTCCTCAACAACAGGCGCTTCTATGTCCAGTTAAATGACCAGAGGAGTAAATGGAAATCCCAAAAGAACGGCCTCCCACAAGGTAGCGTGCTCACCCCCTCATTTTCAATATCTACACAAACGACCAGCCACTACCCACAGAATGCCAGCGTTTAATCTACGCCGACGACCTCTGCATTACCACCCAACAAGCAGACTTCCAGAAGATTGAGTCACCCATCAAAAACCCAACTATGCAGCGTCCACCTGAGGAACCGAGATGCGAAAAAAGAACTGAGCGTCACTTGGGATGGTCAAAAACCTAACCATACCCACCCCATGTAACTTGGAGTTGCACTGGACATAACACTCTCCTTCAAGAAACAACTGGAGAACACAAAAGCCACGGTCAACACCCACACCTGTAAAATAAGTGTTTACACACCTCATTCAAGTTGCAGGCAGGCAGGCAGGCAGGCAGGCAGGCAGGACGAGACAGGCAAGCATGCAGGCAAGCAAGCAAGCAGGCCGAGGCAGGCATGCAGGTAGGCCGGCCGAGGCAGCCAAGGGTTAGGGTTAGTCAGCTCAGCCAGGCCTCTCTCGAGGCCTGGCTCTCTGTCTGCCTGGCCCGGTCTGCCCCGCCCTGCCTTGCCTTGCAGCAACAGAATCAGCCGGCCTGGCAAGCCAGCCAGCTCAGAATGCGAGCTCAGCAAGCCAGAGCAGTGACAATTCTTACAAGCCCAGACAAGGACAGGACAGACAGTTTGTGGCAGACCTTGGCAAGCAGGAAGGGTCGCAGGAAAGCATTGGCAGCTGGCAGGAGGCCCAGGCAGTCAAACCCTACCCTTTGGCTTGGATGACTAATCAAGGGCACTGCACTGGGCCCGGGCAGTCAAACCCTACCCTTTGGCTTGGATGACTAATCAAGGGCACTACAGGCCTGGGCAGTCAAACCCTACCCTTTGGCTTGGATGACTAATCAAAGGCACTGCACTGTTAGGGCTGAGAGCCTGGCTTGCTGCAAATGCGGGTCTGGTCTGGCTGACTGTTGGCTGTCAGGTAGGAGACCCTGGCTGTCTGCTGGGCATCCTGAGTCTGGGCTTGTAAAGATTTTCGCTGCGCTGGCTTGCTGAGCTCGCATTCTGAGCTGGCTGGCTTGCCAGGCCGGCTGGTTCTGTTGCTGCAAGGCAGGGCGGGGCAGACCGGGCCAGGCAGACGGAGAGCCAGGCCTCGAGAGAGGCCTGGCTGAGCTGACTAACCCTAACCCTTGGCTGCAATGGCTGAAGTGCGCTGGCTTGGCAGCCTGACTTTCTACACTGGCTGACTGGCGGGGCTGGCTGGCTGCGTTGGCTGACTGAGCAGGCTTGCTGGCTAGAGCCTTCCAACGGTGTCTACCTTGATCTCCGTCCTAAGAAAGAAAGACAGAAAAAGAAACACACATAAATTCAGAACGACTTAAACCCTCTATATTTAATAAAACTATTCTGGACAGGAATCCTGTATTGCAGGGGTGCCCAAAAGGTACATCGTGATCTACCAGCAGATCACAAAGGCTGTGCAGGTAGACCACATGGCATGCCTCTGTATATAATCTATCACTTGAATTAAGGTGACTTGATTGATTGACATAAAAAAGGCCTGTCAGCTCAAATGTTGCACACAAACGTTAGTAGCATTACAAAGTTATTGTGACAGTAATAATTGCTATAGTGTGTGTTCAGTAACAGTGTTAAATAGCTCTATATTGTGGCAGTAATCATTGCTATAGAGTGTGTGTTCAGTAACAGTGTTAAATAACTATATTGTGACAGTAATCATTGCTATAGAGTGTGTTCAGTAACAGTGTTAAATAACTATATTGTGACAGTAATCATTGCTATAGAGTGTGTGTTCAGTAACAGTGTTAAATAACTATATTGTGACAGTAATCATTGCTATAGAGATTGTGTTCATTGTTCAGTAACAGGAATATCCCTGTCTCTCCAGCTCTTTAATAAATAGAAAAGGGTTAAAAAAAAATCAGCCAATCAGGGGCAAGTAGCTATTTATGAGCTTAATGTTCCAGTTCTAATGTCTGTTACATTATTATTCCACTTGTTTAATCTGTATCCTGACTGGTTCCTGATTGGATACAATTAACTTTCCCAACACTGTGTGTGTGTGTGTGTGTGTGTGTGTGTGTGTGTATATATATATATATATATATTGTATATATACACATACATACACATATGTATGTATATGTATATAGATAGGCCTATACACCGTATATCTAGGTGTGCCCTGAGATTTTTAGGCTATGAAAAGTGAGCCCTGGGACAAAAAAGGTTGGGAAACACTGCTCTATAGTAATGATTACTGTCACAATACAGAGCAATTTAATTTAGGTAACCAAATGGACCCCAATAGTAGATCTTTACACTCTCAATAGTTTAATTGTTGTTAAGCGTCTGCTTAATTTCCAAAAAACTACACAATTAGAGAATGTAGAAGAAATGATGCTTTTATTTTTTCCCTGCTAATGATGTTCACATATATTTCTGTAGTGTAGTTGATAGTGTCGGTACGTTGTAAACATGAGTGCTCGGGTTCGGTTCCCGCCAATTCCAAAGAGTGTTTGTTTCCTTCCCACCAATTTCACAGAATGTTTGTACTTCTACCAAACAAATAATACTCTTTTCACATCTAGTCGATTATGTATTCAGCATTTGAGCCACGGACCACCATTTGATGACATTTAGCCTCTCACTCAGACCCATTTGAGCCACTGACCACCATTGTGAGAGTCTATCATAAAATGGTGGTCGTGGCTCAAATGCTGAATAAATAATGGACTAGACTATATGTGAAAAAATGTAATTTGTTTGGTTGGTAAATAGGTATAAGACTACTGCCTCGACGGGGACGAGACGCCGGGCCCTGATGTTAACAAAACGCCGGACTCTAACCACTACAGCACCACAATGCAACATCATAGCAGTAAAACATAACATAAATAACATATCAAGAAACGTGCTGATGGTGACTATATATTACTGTAGCTGAATGGGTAGTCTCGCCGCTTCATTAATATGAGTGCTCGGGTTCGATTCCCCCTAGTTACAAAAAATCTTTGTAAACAAATAGTACTCTTTTCACATCTAGTCGATTATTTATTCAGCATTTGAGCCACGGACCACCATTATGACAGTCTTTAAATGTCATAACATGGTGGCCCGTGGCTCAAATACTGAATAAATAATGGACCTCGACTAGATGTAAACACAAATGTGTTTGTTTGATAAGAAAGTCTCAGTCCTCGACGGGTGCGAGAACTCGAGCACTGTTGTTTACAAATCGGCGAGAGTAACCACACCGCTAGCAATCGGTTGTACAGAGTTGTAGCAATATAATATATATAAACATCATAACATGAACAAAAACAACAATAACAGCCTTAAGTATTAAATAACATTGAATTATTTACCTGCAGACGACGGACACGATGTGGTGACGTGGCACTCTCAAACAGACTGACCAACCCGCCTCAGCGCGTCTGCGCCGTATTTGAGGGGGGCGTCACTTCCTTCCGGTGTGAGGCCACGCCCGCGAGTTTATTCCCGCGAGTTTCTTGTAGTCATTTTGTAGTCCTCCTACGTTACATCCGGGTCCCGTCCGCTTCTCATTGTAAATATTAAATAGTTACATATGAACGCGTGAATCTTTTTTTTACAATAACGTTATTTTTCAGAAAGGAAGCCATTGAGGGTTAAAATGTGTCTTAATGCTTCCAACTCGAGTAGAATTATTAATGTAACTGTAAAGTCTCCACGACAAAGAATATATATGACGTGGAAGCTTCCTTGGTTGAACCAAGGAAGTGGCTCTGGAAGAGCGGCTGACGTCACGGTTTAAATAGACAACACAGACCTTGATCTAGAACCTGCTAACGTCCTCAGTGGTCTAGTGGGCTAGTCATCCGATTTAGAGTCCTAACTTCATGACTTTTCCTGTTCGAACCCCGTTGGTAGTTTTCCAACACACGACTACTTGTTTTTGTGAGGTTACGGTAAAGGTAAAGCACTTTCTAGCACTTTGAGATTCTTACGAATATAAAGTGCGTTATAAATAAAATCCATTATTATTATTACTATTATTAAAGGCACACCGGCCACGTTTTTCTGAAAACCGATGGAGATAGGGCTAGTTTGACAATGACATGCATTAGGCTACGGACGGACCCTCATTTAGTGGCATTTATATCTCTGGGACCCCCAGCAACTGACAGGTAGGTACTGCAGGGGGTCCCCAGACCCCAGCAACTGACAGGTAGGTAGGCTACTGGGGGTCCCCGGACCCCAGCAACTGACAGGTAGGTAGGCTACTGGGGGTCCCCGGACCCCAGCAACTGACAGGTAGGTACTGCAGGGGGTCCCCAGACCCCAGCAACTGACAGGTAGGTAGGCTACTGGGGGTCCCCGGACCCCAGCAACTGACAGGTAGGTAGGCTACTGGGGGTCCCCGGACCCCAGCAACTGACAGGTAGGTACTGCAGGGGTTCCCCGGACCCCCCAGTCTGAGACTCACTGTGCTATTGTAGGCTATAGGCCTATTGTATGTTTCAGTCCGTAAACACTGAAGTTGGTGAAAGTAAGGATAGCACTCAATCCATTGATTCACAATAATACCAGAATACACTTTTAATTATATTACATGAAGCAGACAGCACTGCAATTAAACCTTTAGCATTACACTGCAACCACACTGTGGCTACGTTTTTATTCACAATGCAAGGTTATTGTACTCCTAATATATCATGGCAGCACAGTGGATTCACATTTCAATCGTTAAAATTGTGCAAAACTCTGTTCAATGAATTGCCTCTTCTGCTACATTAAACATTACTAAACATTAAACGTTACTTATAGCCTACCTGTTATTGAGACTCCTATAGAGCATGTTGACATGGATAGCTTGGTATAGCATCTGTTATAATTAATGCAGTTTGATGATTGATTGATTAAATGAATATCCTATTTTATTAGACAAAAATGTAGAACAGTAGTACAAGTACCGTCAAAACAAAATAATGCACATGCAAGTAAAGGCATGTAATGTTGTTGCAGAGCAAAAAAAAAGCACTGGTAGTAATAAGTAGCCTACTATCCAAGTCTGGATATAGGGTTGGAAGCCCTACAGCGAGCGCTGTGACCTGCTGACTGCCTCACCTTAGTCCTGTTGAAGCCCTACAGAGCTGTGACCTGCTGACTGCCTCACCTTAGTCCTGTTGAAGCCCTACAGAGCTGTGACCTGCTGACTGCCTCACCTTAGTCCTGGTTGGAAGCCCTACAGAGCTGTGACCTGCTGACTGCCTCACCTTAGTCCTGGTTGGAAGCCCTACAGAGCTGTGACCTGCTGACTGCCTCACCTTAGTCCTGTTGAAGCCCTACAGAGCTGTGACCTGCTGACTGCCTCACCTTAGTCCTGTTGAAGCCCTACAGAGCTGTGACCTGCTGACTGCCTCACCTTAGTCCTGTTGAAGCCCTACAGCGCTGTGACCTGCTGACTGCCTCACCTTAATCCTGGTTGGAAGCCCTACAGAGCTGTGACCTGCTGACTGCCTCACCTTAGTCCTGGTTGGAAGCCCTACAGAGCTGTGACCTGCTGACTGCCTCACCTTAGTCCTGTTGAAGCCCTACAGAGCTGTGACCTGCTGACTGCCTCACCTTAATCCTGGTTGGAAGCCCTACAGAGCTGTGACCTGCTGACTGCCTCACCTTAATCCTGGTTGGAAGCCCTACAGAGCTGTGACCTGCTGACTGCCTCACCTTAATCCTGGTTGGAAGCCCTACAGAGCTGTGACCTGCTGACTGCCTCACCTTAGTCCTGTTGAAGCCCTACAGAGCTGTGACCTGCTGACTGCCTCACCTTAGTCCTGGTTGGAAGCCCTACAGCGCTGTGACCTGCTGACTGCCTCACCTTAGTCCTGTTGAAGCCCTACAGCGCTGTGACCTGCTGACTGCCTCACCTTAGTCCTGTTGAAGCCCTACAGCGCTGTGACCTGCTGACTGCCTCACCTTAGTCCTGGTTGGAAGCCCTACAGAGCTGTGACCTGCTGACTGCCTCACCTTAGTCCTGTTGAAGCCCTACAGCGCTGTGACCTGCTGACTGCCTCACCTTAGTCCTGTTGAAGCCCTACAGAGCTGTGACCTGCTGACTGCCTCACCTTAGTCCTGTTGAAGCCCTACAGAGCTGTGACCTGCTGACTGCCTCACCTTAGTCCTGTTGAAGCCCTACAGAGCTGTGACCTGCTGACTGCCTCACCTTAGTCCTGTTGAAGCCCTACAGAGCTGTGACCTGCTGACTGCCTCACCTTAGTCCTGTTGAAGCCCTACAGAGCTGTGACCTGCTGACTGCCTCACCTTAGTCCTGTTGAAGCCCTACAGAGCTGTGACCTGCTGACTGCCTCACCTTAGTCCTGTTGAAGCCCTACAGAGCTGTGACCTGCTGACTGCCTCACCTTAGTCCTGGTTGGAAGCCCTACAGAGCTGTGACCTGCTGACTGCCTCACCTTAGTCCTGTTGAAGCCCTACAGCGCTGTGACCTGCTGACTGTCTCACCTTAGTCCTGGTTGGAAGCCCTACAGAGCTGTGACCTGCTGACTGCCTCACCTTAGTCCTGTTGAAGCCCTACAGCGCTGTGACCTGCTGACTGTCTCACCTTAGTCCTGTTGTATGTTTACATTCAATATGAAATGCACTATTTCACTAGAGTGTAAAGACGCTGTATTCAGATTACCACACCTGAAACCCACTTTTAATATATTGTCTATCATACAGTAATACAACATAATTCGTGTGAAAATGTTAATTGTCACATTTACAGCACCCAGACAGCTCTGTAATTACACCCTTTACACACACACACAAAGAGTAGCAAAATAGAACATAACAGCTCATCCTTGTCTGACCGCCTCCGGTTTTCTACTGTATTGGAATAGCCAGCATTTAAAACGATCTGTTTCCCTCCCTTCTATTTGGGAGACACTTTGATCTAATGCAGTGTTTTCCTGAACTGTGGGTCGATCTCAACAGTAAACAAGCCAACATACAGTTTAAGTGTACACTTGAGTTTTGGTGTTTAGTAAGAGTCATGACTTTGTACTTTTCAAGGTGTAAAGCTTGCCGCAAGCGGATGACTATTTATTTGATACTTTATTTGGTATTTTCAACAGTTGTTTAACCCACCTGAGGACGATTCTACAAATGTCTTCTAAATCATGACAGTTTTCTGAAAAACCTATGTCAGTGGTGCTCAACCTTTTTCATGTAAAAAATGGCATACGATAGTATGTAAAATTGTATGTGTTTTGCACAAATAAATGTCACAATGTACTTTGAGAACGTTCATTAGAGTCCTCTGTTGTCTCCACGTGTAGCATACTGCGTCGTATGGCCTGTGACCCGTCAACAAGCTGTGAGCTTGAAGATCTGTTATTTTTGGTGCGTGACACCGCCCTGTACGACACACACGCATCAGTCCGACAACGTGGAAGTGTATCGTCATTTGTACAAATAATATAGTAATAATATTATAATAACTTACTTCATGCTTTATCACACACACACACACGCGCACACACACTGTAGTTGTACTTTTGTACAACTGTTTATTTTTTATATCACAGGTTCTCTACGCAATGAGTTAAATTGGTGTGGTCTATCTTAAAAACAGTTTTGTCTCAACCCGACCCTTTGGTGTGGTTTGGGCTTTAGACCCAAAACTTTAATTTTGATGTCGTTGGATGAGATTCTGTCCACAATTCCACGCTGTAATAATGTGGTACCAGAGAGACCACAGGCAAATATTGATCAAAATAACAAAAGGATCCGTTAGGGTCCAAAATGCTCTATTCTACAAGGGTCCATTTGGTTAGCAGGTGGTCCCCATTCATCATTGAGCTGGGGACCACCTGGAACCCCCTGAAGGACCACTGGTTGAAAACCACTACTGAATCCTTCAAAACACCAGTTTAATGACAAACAAACAAAAGGCACACTTCATGTAACTCCTGACGATGCCTGGCAGCGCATCGTGCCCGGAGGGTTCCTCTGGCAGATCCGTCTCAACGGCGCCACCTTCAGGCTCCTCCGTGTTACTACCACATGTAGATATCATTGTCTCCACCAGGCCGAAGGCATGGGGAGAGAGTATGTTTTGCACTCCGTCCGTGTGTCCGTCCTTCCGTCCTTCCTTCCTTCCGTCCTTCCGTGAACAGCTAATCTCCGGCACCGTTAACCCGGTCGATGCCAAACTTTGCACACACACTCCCTGGATGCCAACGATGAACCTCTGCCCCACATTTTCCAGAACGGCCTGTTATAGCGCCACCATGAGGCAGCTTTTCACATGTTTTACCTAAAACTGCACCGATCTGCGTGAAACGTTCCATGCACACTCCCTAGAGGCCAAGGACAAACCTTTGACCTGCATTTTCCGCATCGCCACCAGGAGGCCGACTTTTGTAAAACACATTTTTTGATATTACTCCTCCAGATTCTGTCCAAAAATCTCACAAATCGTTACCCAGTATCTCTATGGTCATGTGCTCAAGTCGGATCTGTCCGATATTTCATATTCCATCCTAATTGGCTATAATTGGCTTTCACAGTTTGCAAGATTGCCCCGTTTGGAACAAAAGCCTCAAATCATGAACGCAGCATGCAATTTACGTGAAATCTTTCACACATTTTCTTACTAAGCTGAGGAATATATCCCACCCTTTTCACATTGGCCTGTTATAGCGCCACCAGCAGGTTGATTTTTGCAAAACACATTATTGGAACAAAATGCCTCAAATCATCCAATTGCCATCAAAGGCGTATGAAGAAATGGCACCCTTTTCACATTGGCCTATTATAGCGACACCAGGAGGCCACAACCTGACCTGCCCTGGTGGAGACCTGTGCCCAGAAGGGCACTTTTTCTAGTTGTCACTGTGATTGGTCAAGAACACAGCGGTGATCACTTAAACATACATGTTGTATAAATAAATACATGTTACATACATATAGGCACAGAACATGCATGATAGATACAGAACAGAACTTGGTAGTTGTATATTTGTACGTCTCTAAATGTTATGATGAATTGAGATGGACCCTCTTGTAAACAAGTGTAATGCTTTATGGTGTCGTCCACTCACAGTTAACAGTTTTTGTATTGAGTTGTGCTTGAAATGTACTGAAATTCTGCAAACTGTTAATAAATACTCAATCAATCAAAGTCAGCTTTAAAACAGGTGAATGAAGGTGTGCTCACCTGAGGGTGGGCTCAGTGCGTTGAGGCGGACCACTCCTGATTGGACAAGAGACACAGAGAGATAAGACTATAGAGACACACGGGGACTACAAATTTCACGCCCCCAAATGAGACAGCATCCCCACTTCTGGTCCGTTGGCACGGATACTGCAGGCCAGCCCATAGAAGTCCATTGAAATTCAACTGTAGTTAGCCTACTTTTAAAATAATTAAATGAACTGAAGACTATATTGATTTGAATAAAAATATGTTTCCAAATGTATGAAGTGTCTTTGTCAACATATATTGTTGTTTTCTCAATAGAGGATGTATTTCACATTTAATTTACCACTTGAATGAGTTACCCATAATGTTAACGGAGCAGAGGGGAGACGGCAGACAGAGAACCTGTCGCTTTTACGAGGCTACGAGCGCCGACTTTGAAGAGTGGAATTCTCAATATACATCCCGATCCCGACTGACTTTGCTATTCATGTCTATATTTTGAACATGTCACAGGCTTACTATATATGTTCTACCTACCACGGAGCTCCGACGGTGTGTTTTACCGCTGTCAACTTGTTGTATAATTAACTTTGCTGAATAGTTGCATGGGAAAATAACCCAGCTAAATGGAGGAGTGACATCCTGACATTTTCAACTACCTAGTGAATTCTCCAGATGAGTATTAATAATAGTCTTGCAAGATGCTGTTTAGATCATTTTCAACAAATACATAGCATATAAAACGAAATACAACAAATATATCTGGGTATTGAAAACCTCAAGGGATGCATCCGTGACGTATATACCGTGCGACCACTTTGACTTGAGATTTACAATGCTAGCACTTTTCACAAACTGATGGAGTATATTATAGTACATTGTAGGATGTATATTGAGATGGCAGGTATGTGACATTGAAAAGGACAAATCAAACATATGGGACACTTTATTAGAACACAAAAAAAATCGAATTTTATGATGCCTCTCATAGGGATTGCATTGGCAGCTGCAGTACACAGTTGAAACGGACCAGAAGTGGGGCCGCTGTCTCATTTGGAGGCGTGAAATTTGTAGTCCCCGTGTGTCTCTATAGAGCGTCGCAGTCCCGCCCCCTTGAGAGACCCGGAAAAGAGTTCCCCGTTCATTGTCCTCATAGACTTTTCAAAAAGTATTTATTTAAAGACGTTTACGCCGCGGACAAAGCCAACTCTTGTCGTGACAAATCATAAACACACAATAAACACAATGTTTTGGGCCTTTAAATAAATACTTTTTGAAATGTCTATGAGGAAAAATGCATTGGGAATTATTTCCTGGGCCTGGCGTCGTCATGAAAGGGGGCGGGACTGGGCCTGGCGTCGTCATGAAAGGGGGCGGGACTGGGCCTGGCGTCGTCATGAAAGGGGGCGGGACTGGGCCTGGCGTCGTCATGAAAGGGGGCGGGACTGCGACGCTCTATACAGAGATACAGTACATACATGTACATCCATGGTGTCTGTACAATCACAGGGTTTCTCTCATACGTACATCCATGGTGTCTGTACAATCACAGGGTTTCTCTCATACGTACATCCATGGTGTCTGTACAATCACAGGGTTTCTCTCATACGTACATCCATGGTGTCTGTACAATCACAGGGTTTCTCTCATACGTACATCCATGGTGTCTGTACAATCACAGGGTTTCTCTCATACGTACATCCATGGTGTCTGTACAATCACAGGGTTTCTCTCATACGTACATCCATGGTGTCTGTACAATCACAGGGTTTCTCTCATACGTACATCCATGGTGTCTGTACAATCACAGGGTTTCTCTCATACGTACATCCATGGTGTCTGTACAATCACAGGGTTTCTCTCATACGTACATCCATGGTGTCTGTACAATCACAGGGTTTCTCTCATACGTACATCCATGGTGTCTGTACAATCACAGGGTTTCTCTCATACGTACATCCATGGTGTCTGTACAATCACAGGGTTTCTCTCATACGTACATCCATGGTGTCTGTACAATCACAGGGTTTCTCTCATACGTACATCCATGGTGTCTGTACAATCACAGGGTTTCTCTCATACGTACATCCATGGTGTCTGTACAATCACAGGGTTTCTCTCATACGTACATCCATGGTGTCTGTACAATCACAGGGTTTCTCTCATACGTACATCCATGGTGTCTGTACAATCACAGGGTTTCTCTCATACGTACATCCATGGTGTCTGTACAATCACAGGGTTTCTCTCATACGTACATCCATGGTGTCTGTACAATCACAGGGTTTCTCTCATACGTACATCCATGGTGTCTGTACAATCACAGGGTTTCTCTCATACGTACATCCATGGTGTCTGTACAATCACAGGGTTTCTCTCATACGTACATCCATGGTGTCTGTACAATCACAGGGTTTCTCTCATACGTACATCCATGGTGTCTGTACAATCACAGGGTTTCTCTCATACGTACATCCATGGTGTCTGTACAATCACAGGGTTTCTCTCATACGTACATCCATGGTGTCTGTACAATCACAGGGTTTCTCTCATACGTACATCCATGGTGTCTGTACAATCACAGGGTTTCTCTCATACGTACATCCATGGTGTCTGTACAATCACAGGGTTTCTCTCATACGTACATCCATGGTGTCTGTACAATCACAGGGTTTCTCTCATACGTACATCCATGGTGTCTGTACAATCACAGGGTTTCTCTCATACGTACATCCATGGTGTCTGTACAATCACAGGGTTTCTCTCATACGTACATCCATGGTGTCTGTACAATCACAGGGTTTCTCTCATACGTACATCCATGGTGTCTGTACAATCACAGGGTTTCTCTCATACGTACATCCATGGTGTCTGTACAATCACAGGGTTTCTCTCATACGTACATCCATGGTGTCTGTACAATCACAGGGTTTCTCTCATACGTACATCCATGGTGTCTGTACAATCACAGGGTTTCTCTCATACGTACATCCATGGTGTCTGTACAATCACAGGGTTTCTCTCATACGTACATCCATGGTGTCTGTACAATCACAGGGTTTCTCTCATACGTACATCCATGGTGTCTGTACAATCACAGGGTTTCTCTCATACGTACATCCATGGTGTCTGTACAATCACAGGGTTTCTCTCATACGTACATCCATGGTGTCTGTACAATCACAGGGTTTCTCTCATACGTACATCCATGGTGTCTGTACAATCACAGGGTTTCTCTCATACGTACATCCATGGTGTCTGTACAATCACAGGGTTTCTCTCATACGTACATCCATGGTGTCTGTACAATCACAGGGTTTCTCTCATACGTACATCCATGGTGTCTGTACAATCACAGGGTTTCTCTCATACGTACATCCATGGTGTCTGTACAATCACAGGGTTTCTCTCATACGTACATCCATGGTGTCTGTACAATCACAGGGTTTCTCTCATACGTACATCCATGGTGTCTGTACAATCACAGGGTTTCTCTCATACGTACATCCATGGTGTCTGTACAATCACAGGGTTTCTCTCATACGTACATCCATGGTGTCTGTACAATCACAGGGTTTCTCTCATACGTACATCCATGGTGTCTGTACAATCACAGGGTTTCTCTCATACGTACATCCATGGTGTCTGTACAATCACAGGGTTTCTCTCATACGTACATCCATGGTGTCTGTACAATCACAGGGTTTCTCTCATACGTACATCCATGGTGTCTGTACAATCACAGGGTTTCTCTCATACGTACATCCATGGTGTCTGTACAATCACAGGGTTTCTCTCATACGTACATCCATGGTGTCTGTACAATCACAGGGTTTCTCTCATACGTACATCCATGGTGTCTGTACAATCACAGGGTTTCTCTCATACGTACATCCATGGTGTCTGTACAATCACAGGGTTTCTCTCATACGTACATCCATGGTGTCTGTACAATCACAGGGTTTCTCTCATACGTACATCCATGGTGTCTGTACAATCACAGGGTTTCTCTCATACGTACATCCATGGTGTCTGTACAATCACAGGGTTTCTCTCATACGTACATCCATGGTGTCTGTACAATCACAGGGTTTCTCTCATACGTACATCCATGGTGTCTGTACAATCACAGGGTTTCTCTCATACGTACATCCATGGTGTCTGTACAATCACAGGGTTTCTCTCATACGTACATCCATGGTGTCTGTACAATCACAGGGTTTCTCTCATACGTACATCCATGGTGTCTGTACAATCACAGGGTTTCTCTCATACGTACATCCATGGTGTCTGTACAATCACAGGGTTTCTCTCATACGTACATCCATGGTGTCTGTACAATCACAGGGTTTCTCTCATACGTACATCCATGGTGTCTGTACAATCACAGGGTTTCTCTCATACGTACATCCATGGTGTCTGTACAATCACAGGGTTTCTCTCATACGTACATCCATGGTGTCTGTACAATCACAGGGTTTCTCTCATACGTACATCCATGGTGTCTGTACAATCACAGGGTTTCTCTCATACGTACATCCATGGTGTCTGTACAATCACAGGGTTTCTCTCATACGTACATCCATGGTGTCTGTACAATCACAGGGTTTCTCTCATACGTACATCCATGGTGTCTGTACAATCACAGGGTTTCTCTCATACGTACATCCATGGTGTCTGTACAATCACAGGGTTTCTCTCATACGTACATCCATGGTGTCTGTACAATCACAGGGTTTCTCTCATACGTACATCCATGGTGTCTGTACAATCACAGGGTTTCTCTCATACGTACATCCATGGTGTCTGTACAATCACAGGGTTTCTCTCATACGTACATCCATGGTGTCTGTACAATCACAGGGTTTCTCTCATACGTACATCCATGGTGTCTGTACAATCACAGGGTTTCTCTCATACGTACATCCATAGTGTCTGTACAATCACAGGGTTTCTCTCATACGTACATCCATGGCGTCCGTCATGAACTCCAGGGGCGTGTCCACCTCGCGGTGAGAGGACAGCGTGAGCACGATGACAGGCCCCGCCTCCTTCTCCTTCTGCTCCGCCTCCTTCACAGCTGAGGAGCCAATGAGGAGAGAGGATCAGAGCAGGGTATACAGCAACTTGGCGTTCATATTAAAGGACCACTTCACCACTTTTCAACCTATCTTCATATAATTGGTCCTCACTAATGCTCATGATAAAATACCATACTCGGTCTGTGTCTCATGGGAGGGCTGGGGGCTTAAGCCCCCTCTGGAGACGCTTACCCCCCCCTGGCAACCTTGCGGTTACCATCCGGTGTGTGTGTGTGTGTGTTCATAACTCACCGTCAACAGAGTCCGTGTATGCTTCCTCCTCCTCCTCCTCCTCCAGTTGATGGATGTAGTCTCTCAGGTCCTGAGAGGGGCAGAATTTACATGAGTTAATGTGTGTGTGTGCGTGCGTGCGTGCGTGCGTAGACAGTAGGCATCCCAGCTGAAACAGTCGGAAATACACAAAGCAGGGAAGTTATAAGCGTATGATTGATTGATTAATGTATTGTATGTACAGTTTGCAGAATTACAGTACATTTCAAGCACAAACTCAATACAAAGACTGTTAACTGTGAGTGGACGACCCAATAAAGCATTACACTTGTTTACAAGAGGGTCCACCTTGTTCAATTAATCAAAACATTTAGAGACGTACAAATAGACACTTCTATATAGCTAAAGAACAGAACAGGAATTCATCATAAAGGAGGTAAAAAGGGAAAAGAAACATATACAGTGAGGGGAAAAGGGGGGGGGGGATTCAGATTTTATGGGCGCCAGTTTTGAATTGCAGCCATCCGTAGGTGCCCTTTGAGAGCGGTTTTGAAGGAGTCAAGGGATTTGCATGTCTTAATGACTGTTGGTAGGGCGTTCCACATTTTGGTGGCATAGGAGCGAAACGAATTTAGACCCTTGTTTGTGCCGAATCTGGGTTGATGCTATATGTAACTGCTTTGAAACGCTGAGGAAGAAACGCGTCCGTTTCTCTATAGGTGTTCTGCTGCTTGATTGTGTTTTAAATAATGTTAATACAGCATCACAACAATTTTATCACTTTAACAGCATTTTATATTTTGTTTGGCTATTCAAAAATAGATCTGCTATTTTTGACAAATGTATAATTTGTGTTTGCAGGGCTTTTTAAAAAAAAAAGTATAAACAAACAAAGTATTGAGTAACAGATTAATAAGACAAAATGGGAAAAACTGAAACACAAACCAAAAACTATAAGACAAAAGGTACACATAATATTATAGCTATAAATAAAGTATGAACTCAAATGTTCCCCATCTCTAACACATGTTGTGCCTGCCAGGGAGGGGGGGTTGAGAGGTAACAGGTACGGTCGCCCCTTTTCCATCTCGCCCCACTACTCTACCTAGCTGTAAATAACAAACATAATTCATGTTGGTGATTATATAAAAGGTATTATCATATTCATTTATCATTGTTAAGTTCACTCTGTATAACCACGAGCATAATAGCGTGATGATGCCATTATAAAACATGGAAGAAATGTGTTTAATAAAACGAAGTTAACTGCTAGAAGGTCCTAAATTGACTTAATTAAGCAGTCATCGTCTCTGTCATGTTATTCTTTCTAAATTTTACAGAGTATAGAGATCGACTACTGTACAATCAAATAAATCTGTATACAAGATAATTCCAGATTTCAGAGAGGGAGGGAAATACTAAATTAACTGTTAACTACATGATAAGATGGCCACCAGCGTAATCAAAAAAGTCAACCAAAGAACAAGATTCCTATACAGGATCTCCTCACTGGTCAACAAAAACACCTTGAAGACCCTAACAGGAGCCCTCGTACAAGGTTTCTTCGACTATGCATGCACCTCCTGGTACCACAGCACCTCTAAGGCCCTTAAAACTAGGCTCCTGACTTCCCAAAACAAACTGGTCAGGCTCCTACTTGGCCTCACTCCCCGAACCCACCTCACCCCTGCCCACTTTGATAGGCTGGAATGGCTTAGGGTTGATGACAGAGTACAGCATCTTGCAATGGGTCTGGTCCACAAGATTCGATACTCCACCAAGATACCCATGAACCTGTCTAAATACTTCCTTAATGTCAACAAAGTCCACACCCACAACACCAGAGGGAGTTCAACAAACCATGTACAACCCAGATTCGGCACAAACAAGGGACTAAATTAATTTTGCTGCTATGCCACCAACATGTGGAACGCCCTACCAACAGTCATTAAGACATGCAAATCCCTTGACTCCTTCAAAACCGCTGCAATTCAAAACTGGCCCCCGTAAAATCTGAATCCCCCCCCACCCCCTTTTCCCCTCACTGTATATGTTTCTTTTCCCTTTTTACCTCTATGATGAGTTCCTGTTTTGACTATATAGTTGTGTATATTCCTACGTCTCTAATTGTTTTGATGAATTGAAAATGGTGGGCCCTTTTGTAAACAAGTGTAATGCTTTATGGTGTCGTCCACTCACAGTTAACAGTCTTTGTATCGAGTTGTACTTGAAATGTACTGTAATTCTGCAAACTGTTAATAAATCAATCAATCAATTAATCAAAAAACATTTCAAGGGGGCGACTTGGGGGTCGGTTAATACATGTCATTCTGGGGGTCCTTAGACATAGAGTAGAGTTATAATAATAATACATGTCATTCTGGGGGTCCTTAGACATAGAGTAGAGTTATAATAATAATACATGTCATTCTGGGGGTCCTTAGACATAGAGTAGAGTTATAATAATAATACATGTCATTCTGGAGGTCCTTAGACATAGAGTAGAGTTATAATAATACATGTCATTCTGGGGGTCCTTAGACATAGAGTAGAGTTATAATAATAATACATGTCATTCTGGGGGTCCTTAGACATAGAGTAGAGTTATAATAATAATACAGGTCATTCTGGGGGTCCTTAGACATAGAGTAGAGTTATAATAATAATACATGTCATTCTGGGGGTCCTTAGACATAGAGTAGAGTTATAATAATAATACATGTCATTCTGGGGGTCCTTAGACATAGAGTAGAGTTATAATAATAATACATGTCATTCTGGGGGTCCTTAGACATAGAGTAGAGTTATAATAATAATACATGTCATTCTGGGGGTCCTTAGACATAGAGTAGAGTTATAATAATAATACATGTCATTCTGGGGGTCCTTAGACATAGAGTAGAGTTATAATAATAATACATGTCATTCTGGGGGTCCTTAGACATAGAGTAGAGTTATAATAATAATACATGTCATTCTGGGGGTCCTTAGACATAGAGTAGAGTTATAATAATAATACATGTCATTCTGGGGGTCCTTAGACATAGAGTAGAGTTATAATAATAATACATGTCATTCTGGGGGTCCTTAGACATAGAGTAGCGTTATAATAATAATACATCGTCCTGGACACGAGCAAGGTTGAGAAAGGAAAGTGTCAACAACCACCTGTAGTTAGTCTAGTTAGTTAAAATAAATAGACTGTCACTCCCTCTGATACGAACTTGAGACGAGGCAGTATAGCAGCATGTACTGGCGGTTTATTTACTCCAAAAACCCACGTCAAAACGGACGAAACACAAAGACAAACAATAATCAGTGATCAAATAATAAACAACAAATAAAGCATATAAACGAAATATAAAGAAAAGGAAACATGAACAACTGCATTACCTTACTGACTGCACGGATCTCAAAGGGAATGAACGAATGTGTACATGTAAAGGAACCCGTTTGAACAACCAGGACTGAAAGGAAACGCAATAAACAAACGATCAATGAAACTCATACAGAAATATAACATAGAAACTGAAATGTTGACAAACTTCTTAAGGCATGGGTGACAAATAACAAAACGAACCTTAAGTGGCATAGAAAGGAAAGTGTCAACAACAACCTGTAGTTAGTTAAAATAAATTAATAATTGATAATTACCTGACAGTGAAGTCCTGGAGGACCCATATCTGCCACTACCAACCGCCCTGACCGTGAAGTGACGCGTGTGATAGATAAAACAAGGATTATTAACGGTTTATATCAAACTAAATCATTGATAAACTGCTCCGTGTTTTCTTTGAGCTGCTAAATATAAACATCCTGTTGGCTCTTCTTCTACTTCTGTCTTTTCCTCCTTTGTTTTGCTGTCAGCAGCAGCACGTTGTTGTGCGGTAAAGAAGCGCAATGCCGCCCTCCACTGGAATACCGTGGAACAGCGGTTAGGAAGATAGATTCGCTCAGGAAGGGGAAAGCTACTACAACGGGCAAGGCAAGGCAAGGCCATTTAGCACCTTTCATACACAAGGCAATTCAAAGTGCTTTACAGAAATAAAAACAAACACAGAGTGCAACAGTGCACTTCAGAAATAAACAAAGATTACAATAGACAGTGACACAATTAAATACTAAGATAATGGCCATATAAATTCGAACAAATACACCCACCTTTGATTAAAAGCCCAGGCAAGACCTATAGCTGTTATTAAACATCATTAGGATAGGCAATGTTAAATACATATGTTTTTAAATTAGACTTTCAAACAGCGATGGCTGGGGGCTTTCTAATGTAACCTGGGATATTATTCCAGGTTTGTGGTGCATAATAATATTATAATATAATTTGTGGTGCATAATATTTAATAATAATCATAATAGTGAAATGCTGCTTCACCATGTTTTGTTCCAACTATGGGATGAACCATTAGTAGGCCAGCCCCATGTGACCTTAAGGGTTCTATAGACTATGGGATGAACCATTAGTAGGCCAGCCCCAGATGACCTTAAGGGTTCTATAGACTATGGGATGAACCATTAGTAGGCCAGCCCCAGATGACCTTAAGGGTTCTATAGACTATGGGATGAAGCATTAGTAGGCCAGCCCCAGATGACCTTAAGGGTTCTATAGACTATGGGATGAAGCATTAGTAGGCCAGCCCCAGTCAGACGACGTCCCAATGATAATTAACGGCATGCGCGCGCATAAAGGCAGCAGAAGAACACCACCTCTCATAAGATGCAATGGAAAGGTTCGAACTGCACTCACGTGTAGAAAATGCCCCATCAAACTTTCAGATGCTGTTTTTCTCCCAGTGTGGAGGAAGAATGATTAGGATTTTTATTGTGATCTCTCGCCCTTGAAATATATAGTCCTTGGTTTCTGTTGTGTTTGAACAATAATAACAATTCAAAACAGTTGTCCTCAAAACCACACCTCCAGTCGCTGTCATAAGAACGGGAGGTGCGCTCATGATCACGGCAGCAGAGCCTGTTTGTGCACGGCTGCACGCGCACCTGCAGCCCATCAAGTATAATTTATGCTTCGTCCCGCGATGGTGTCGCGCACGCAGACCTCTACGCTCACAACAGTCGCATCTGCGATGCGGTGTGAGCTTGTATATCAGCTGTTCTCTGTGCGCAATACTGTTGGGCTTTGAAGTATATGTCTCAAGGAAGGAACTAAAAGGAAGAACCACAGAAAATAATAATCTAATATAATAAAGATGTTTTGGGGATTGGTTGATACAATCGAAAGTATTAAGATGTAAGTCAAATTAATCGAATGTCAGTGAAAATATATAAATGAAATGTTTTTTGGCGGTTATGAAGCAGCAGGTAGTCCTATTAAATGTTTCGCATAGACATTGATTGAAATATTTATTAACAGTTTGCAGAATTACAGTACATTTCAAGCACAAACTCAATACAAAGACTGTTAACTGTGAGTGGACGACCCAATTAAGCATTACACTTGTTTACAAGAGGGTCCACCATGTTCAATTCATCAAAACATTTAGAGACGTACAAATAGACACTTCTATATAGACAAAGAACAGAACAGGAATTCATCATAATGGAGGTAAAAAGGGAAAAGAAACATATACAGTGAGGGAAAAGGGCCTCCCCGCTATATTTAAACAGCTTCTTCCCATGACTATAGTTTACTGCGGCTCGGGTTCGATTCCCGGTCAGGGAACGATTCTTTCATTAAACCCAAAGAAGAAGAAGAGGAAGACTATAGTTTACTTTATGAGGTGAGGTCCCCTTAAATATTAGATTGTAATTATTTGTATATGTATTGTATTTATATACAATGATTGTATATAAATAAAATATAAAATTGCCAGAAGGAACATATGATTCGGCATGATTGCTTCCCCAATGTTAGGCCTATTTGCATGATTGCTTCCCCAATGTTAGGCCTATTTGCATTTTATGATTAGGCCTACCGGTATATAAGAAGCCAGTGTTGTAGTTTCAGTATGAGCGCAGCTTCAGTGTTGTGGCAGCGGTGGGTGAACGGATTGAGGAGTGGTCTTGATACCGGAAGGTCGCCAGTTCGAATCAGCGGTCCGACACGTTAAAATTACCACCGCTGAAGTGCCCTTGAACAAGGCATTGAACCACTACGATGAAATGTTCTATGAGCAGGGCCTGGCTGGAAACAAGTTATTGAGCTTAGCCCAGATACCCTGGGTAAATATAGTAATCATTTAATTTCATTTCATTTGTAGTTTCAGTACGAGTTGTTCAGTATTCAGTACTTGTTTCAGTAGGAGCGCAGCTTCAACCAGTGTTGTAGTTTCAGTATGAGCGCAGCTTCAACCAGTGTTGTAGTTCAGTATGAGCGCAGCTTCAACCATTGTTGTAGTTTCAGTATGAGCGCAGCTTCAACCAGTGTTGTAGTTCAGTATGAGCGCAGCTTCAACCATTGTTGTAGTTTCAGTATGAGCGCAGCTTCAACCAGTGTTGTAGTTCAGTATGAGCGCAGCTTCAACCAGTGTTGTAGTTTCAGTATGAGCGCAGCTTCAACCATTGTTGTAGTTTCAGTATGAGCGCAGCTTCAACCATTGTTGTAGTTTCAGTATGAGCACAGCTTCAAGGCACTTGTTCAGAGTGACTTGACTTCCCAATTTAGAGAGCGAGCGAGAGAAAAAAACGTTGTCATCCGGTTATGGTCTCTGAGAGAAAATTGCTACTGCAATGGTTTGCGCCAAAGAGTAAATGCTCCCCTCCATGAATTGATGCGATTAAGCGACTCGTTAAAAGGACTCAGTTAACGTTAACATTTCTAAATGACAAAGACTGAGACGTTTCTGCAACGGACTGTACGATAAAGGTAGGTGTTTGATCTGGTTTTAACATTCTGTTTGCTGAGTGAAAGAGGCAAGGCGGTGATGCGAGGTCCCCACTCTTTAACATTCTCTGTTTGCTGAGTGAAAGAGGCAAGGCGGTGATGCGAGGTCCCCACTCTTTAACATTCTCTGTTTGCTGAGTGAAAGAGGCAAGGCGGTGATGCGAGGTCCCCACTCTTTAACATTCTCTGTTTGCTGAGTGAAAGAGGCAAGGCGGTGATGCGAGGTCCCCACTCTTTAACATTCTCTGTTTGCTGAGTGAAAGAGGCAAGGCGGTGATGCGAGGTCCCCACTCTTTCCTTCTGAGTGAAAGAGGCAAGGCGGTGATGCGAGGTCCCCACTCTTTCATTCTCTGTTTGCTGAGTGAAAGAGGCAAGGCGGTGATGCGAGGTCCCCACTCTTTCATTCTCTGTTTGCTGAGTGAAAGAGGCAAGGCCGGTGATGCGAGGTCCCCACTGAGTGAAAGAGGCAAGGCGGTGATGCGAGGTCCCCACTCTTTCTCTGTTTGCTGAGTGAAAGAGGCAAGGCGGTGATGCGAGGTCCCCACTCTTTCCTTCTTGTACAAAATGTCCTCTTCCTTCCCGTTCGTGGTTGTATGTCGGCTCTATAATAACACAAGTAACCACTACATCTTTTTACACTCGGATAAAAACAAATTGGTGACTCGTAGCCTAAAATACAAAAATCAAAGAACACATGCATTGATTGTAACTCTTCATATTGATACATTATAATTAAAGTGAAGGCAAAACATGTATTGGGGTAATATCGCAAAGGAAATTAGAATGAAATGTTTAATATTACTCTAATGGCACATAGCAGATATAATGCCTAGCCTTAGCCTACTTTATTAATCGATGGGGATGTTTTTGCACTGAGCATGTACGCCACGCTGAACGCTAGGCCTATATTGTCTGTGCGGGCTAATCTTTTTAATCATTTCAGGCTATGAGATATATGCCTACATATAATCCTTTCACTTTTGGGTGCGCAAATGTGTAGATTGTCGATGCAATGGCCTACCGCTTGGCCAGATAGCCTACTGTGGGCTACTGCATAACATGTCAGTTTGGATAAAACACAAATTAAGTTTTCCTCCACTCAGCTTGAATGAAAGACGACTTTTTAACTTATTAAACGGGGAAATAACGAAATCCTCGTCGAAGCTATCCCGTCTTTATTTGTTCTTAAAATAGACGTTTAGCCTGCGCTATAAGAATCCAATGCCCATTTATAGCCTAATTTAAAATAGACTGGAGTTTTACTGTATTTAAACAACATCATTCCATAATTGGGTTCCAATCAGGCTAGCCTAGATGTACATTTTACAAATGATTGGCAAGATGTGACATTGCCCCCTGGCCTCTCACATAGGCCCACACACTGTAGCTTACATTTGCAACATGTATACAGTTGAGATAAATGTTCTGGAGTGCTCGTGTTAAGTTGGTGTTGTTTTTAAAAATAAGGTTATTTAAAGAATAATGTATAGTTGCAAACGGGAGTACTTGTCAGGTGTCGTTATCTGAACTGAGCAGGCTTCCTGTCTCAAACCTCAGACTTTCCGCACACATTTCCGCTCCCTGGACGAGAAAAAAAAAAAAATCCAACAAAGGCTTGCCAAATAAAATTCAGTGGATAAACTGAGTCAATGCATTGTTTTACATTTGATTCACGCATGGCATGCAGTGTGTCCCTGAACTAAATGTGCCTTGCTCACAGCCCTCGCGTTGCCTTGACAAAATGTCCTAATAGGAGGCCTCTATATTGTAGACAGTTTTTTGCTTCCCCTCAGAGGTCGTGATGTTGCCAAACTTGCGAAGCTCGAAGTTGTGAAAACCACATCATGATTGAAGACGCAGCTGCTCACGCCTTTGCACAATCAGCACGACTGAACTTTTACTTCTGCTTTCTGCCTCTCAAAGCGAAGAGGGACACCTTGTTTCTCTGTTAATGCATGCTCATGCACCAGCATGGCACAACATCATTTGTTTTGTGTAGATTTCTTTTAAAGAGATCACTAATAGTAATATTGACAGTGTGACACCAGTTTGCTGTATGAGTTCTACCTATATAATTGAGTAGGTCTATAGTTTGGAAGCAGCTTTTTGTAGAGTAAAAACAAGAACAAGAGTTGGTTGATCATAAACAATCCTTAAACAACACCCACTGTGACAATAATCACTGACATGTTTCGAAAACCAGAGGTAGGCCCATTGTCATCTTTAGTTAGTTATAAGAAGTTAGTTAGTTAGTTAGTTATAGAGTATAGAATAGATGCATTATGATTTACATATAGTATTATGTAAGTATTTTGTAATGCCTATAATTAGAAAAACAGAGCCATAATGTTTAAATGGAAATAATATCAGCTGTTTGTGACAACAATAAAAGAGGAACATCTTATTTAGGAAGGGTGCAATGGTGACTGTATTTCATTGATAACTCCAAAAGTGTCTTATCATAACCATTACCCAGACAGAGTGGGGATTCCAACCCAAGGTGATGACCAAAATGGATGCTGCATGTGAATATATTCAATTAGCTGGAAAAGGACTGCTGTGACCAATTTGTAAGTTGACTTTGTGACTTATATATATTGCACGCAAAGCTTACAAATATACCCTGGTATTGATCCAACGAAAAAGTACACAATAGGTGTAGCCTACTCGAAAGAAAGTATGTATGAAATGAAATGAAATGATTACTATATTTACCCAGGGTATCTGGGCTAAGCTCAAGAACTTGTTTCCAGCCAGGCCCTGCTCATAGAACATTTCATCGTAGTGGTTCAATGCCTTGTTCAAGGGCACTTCAGCGGTGGTAATTTTAACGTGTCGGACCGCTGATTCGAACTGGCGACCTTCCGGTATCAAGACAGCTCCGCAATCCGTTCGGCCACCGATGCCACTATAATTACTAGCACATGATGCAACATGCAATGGAAGTACAATTTTCAAAAAGTACTAACAGTACAATTCCCACTGTATTTTTCAGGTTTATAATATATTTCATTAAAAAATAAGGTTACTGTATAATCTTAGGGGTGCTGTCTACACAATCCAATCCAGTCAAACTTTATTATCCTTTATAAAACACTTTTATTTTAACACATTTTAAAATAACAGAGTTGGCCAAAGTGCTATACAGACTTGTTGATCAGGCTACAGTAGTAATGAGACATGTTAGTATAACATTAAAACAGCATGCCACTCGTTCCACTAATCAGTGACAAGCAGATGATGCATGCTTCATGAAGCTGATAGCTTGGGCAAGACTCCATGATGCAATCTGTAAAGCTGCTGACAAGCACCCTGCACTGAGTTTGATCACTATCACAGAATAGAGGTCACATAATTCACCATCGTATTATCATTTAACAGTATTTAATTTGACGAGTATATTGGTCATTGATTCTGCAGGCAATGTAACCTGCCTAGGCAATGTTTAGAACCTTGTTTTGTGTCACTGTGCAACAGGTCTCGCTAAGAAAGAGAAACATTGAACAGGAAGTCAGTTGTGGCTTTGGTGGTCAGGCCACATTTATTTGAGTATATTTGTATCAATGTCTCCTAGGGTGCACCTCACTAGCCAACTCACAAGAGGAGGTTGAATGGACTGAAACCAGCGCTCCACAAAACAACAGGTTTGGAGATCTGTTGGGAATTGATTACACGAAACAGTCACCCGTGTGCCCAGTCCCAATGTTTGTAAACAAATAATTGGTCTATAGATGGTTCATATGGCTTCAGCATGCACACCTGTTACACAGCCAATACCATCTTCTACCACCAGGGCGACGGTACATGGTACCTTCTCTGCAGGCTAGGGCCTCAAGATCATTTATTCCTATAATATAGGACTGATGAACAAGCAGGCCCGTCTCAGTTCTATAAGTATAGACTGATGAACAAGCAGGCCTGTCTCAGTTCTATAAGTATAGACTGATGAACAAGCAGGCCTGTCTCAGTTCTATAAGTATAGACTGATGAACAAGCAGGCCCGTCTCAGTTCTATAAGTATAGACTGATGAACAAGCAGGCCTGTCTCAGTTCTATAAGTATAGACTGATGAACAAGCAGGCCTGTCTCAGTTCTATAAGTATAGACTGATGAACAAGCAGGCCTGTCTCAGTTCAATAAGTATAGACTGATGAACAAGCAGGCCCGTCTCAGTTCTATAAGTATAGACTGATGAACAAGCAGGCCTGTCTCAGTTCAATAAGTATAGACTGATGAACAAGCAGGCCCGTCTCAGTTCTATAAGTATAGACTGATGAACAAGCAGGCCCGTCTCAGTTCTATAAGTATAGACTGATGAACAAGCAGGCCTGTCTCAGTTCTATAAGTATAGACTGATGAACAAGCAGGCCTGTCTCAGTTCTATAAGTATAGACTGATGAACAAGCAGGCCCGTCTCAGTTCAATAAGTATAGACTGATGAACAAGCAGGCCCGTCTCAGTTCTATAAGTATAGACTGATGAACAAGCAGGCCTGTCTCAGTTCTATAAGTATAGACTGATGAACAAGCAGGCCTGTCTCAGTTCTATAAGTATAGACTGATGAACAAGCAGGCCTGTCTCAGTTCTACAAGTATAGACTGATGAACAAGCAGGCCCGTCTCAGTTCTATAAGTATAGACTGATGAACAAGCAGGCCTGTCTCAGTTCTATAAGTATAGACTGATGAACAAGCAGGCCCGTCTCAGTTCTATAAGTATAGACTGATGAACAAGCAGGCCCGTCTCAGTTCTATAAGTATAGACTGATGAACAAGCAGGCCCGTCTCAGTTCCGTGCATAAAGTGTGAAGTTATGCCTCGTGGAACTACGACTGGTGTTTCCTTCTGTTGGCATTGTTTCTTTATTGTATTATTATTATTATTAATATTTGTTATTAGCACATGCATTCCATAATTCCATAGGGCTGGACCACACATGGGCATATGACATCATCAACTTGTGACAGGAGCAGTCCCTATTGAGTGAAAGATTCTCTATTTATGAAAGAGATAAAATATTTAAGGTGCTTTTATTTTCATTTTTTAGTTAGGCTATAGAGGGCAAGTATAATGTTTTAAGGCGTATTTGTCTTATTAGCCAGGGATCCTTTTAACCATAACATAGTTGTATTTCTACCAATTGTAAAGGTGGTAGTTTAAACACTAACATAGTGTTGTATTAGGTGGTAGTTTAAACACTAACATAGTGTTGTATTTCTACCAATAGGTGGTAGTTTAAACCATAACATAGTGTTGTATTTATACCAATAGGTGGTAGTTTAAACCATAACACATTGTTGTATTTCTACCAATAGGTGGTAGTTTAAACCATAACACATTGTTGTATTTCTACCAATAGGTGGTAGTTTAAACCATAACACATTGTTGTATTTCTACCAATAGGTGGTAGTTTAAACCATAACATAGTGTTGTATTTCTACCAATAGGTGGTAGTTTAAACCATAACAGTGTTGTATTTCTACCAATAGGTGGTAGTTTAAACACTAACATATTGTTGTATTTCTACCAATAGGTGGTAGTTTAAACCATAACATATTGTTGTATTTCTACCAATAGGTGGTAGTTTAAACCATAACACATTGTTGTATTTCTACCAATAGGTGGTAGTTTAAACCATAACACATTGTTGTATTTCTACCAATAGGTGGTAGTTTAAACCATAACACATTGTTGTATTTCTACCAATAGGTGGTAGTTTAAACCATAACATATTGTTGTATTTCTACCAATAGGTGGTAGTTTAAACCATAACATATTGTTGTATTTCTACCAATAGGTGGTAGTTTAAACCATAACACATTGTTGTATTTCTACCAATAGGTGGTAGTTTAAACCATAACACATTGTTGTATTTCTACCAATAGGTGGTAGTTTAAACCATAACATAGTGTTGTATTTCTACCAATAGGTGGTAGTTTAAACCATAACACATTGTTGTATTTCTACCAATAGGTGGTAGTTTAAACCATAACACATTGTTGTATTTCTACCAATAGGTGGTAGTTTAAACCATAACATATTGTTATATTTCTACCAATAGGCATGAGAGTTTTTTTAATTTGTCATAGTTTCAAACTCACATTGAAAATAGCTGGTCAAATGCGCCATCATGTGGACAACCTGGCTATAGCTCAATATGAGTATCAGAGCAGAAAATATATCACTATTAAGGAAAGTTGGTGGTGGAAAAAGTTTGATTGATTGATTGATTGATTGATTGACTGACTGACTGACTGACTGACTGACTGACTGACTGATTGCAGAATGGGTACATTTCAAACGAAAGAGGCATAGTGACAAGTTCGGTAGGATTCTGGCTTATTTGGGCACCATCTTCCTGCCTGCGAGCATGGTTCCTTTCAGCGGGTTGAGTACAGAGTGACGTAGAGGGTGCGCTGTGACTGGCCAGTCGCTGTGATTGACAGCCTACACCTAAACCTAACCCTAACCTTAACCTCAGTAAAACTATACCTAAACCTAACCCTAACCTTAACCTCAGTAAAACTATACCTAAACCTAACCCTAACATTAACCTCAGTAAAACTATACCTAAACCTAACCCTAACCCTAACCTTAACCTCAGTAAAACTATACCTAAACCTAACCCTAACATTAACCTCAGTAAAACTATACCTAAACCTAACCCTAACCCTAACCTTAACCTCAGTAAAACTATACCTAAACCTAACCCTAACATTAACCTCAGTAAAACTATACCTAAACCTAACCCTAACCCTAACCTTAACCTCAGTAAAACTATACCTAAACCTAACCTCAGTAAACTATACCTAAACCTAACCTCAGTAAAACTAAACACAGTGGCTGGGGGCAGGGACGGATTAACCCCCATGAGGGCCCCTGGGCCGGTCATTTTTGCAGGGCCCCCATAGCACGCGTGCGCACAACATTTTTGTGTTTTCCATGTTTTTGACCTAAATTTAACTAAATCAATGGCCAATGAAGGGCCCCAGGAGCCCTTTTCAGGGCGTCAAACCTAGTACTGCGCGGTCCAATTTCTCCGAAGGGCCCCTGAGAGCCAAGGGCCCCTGGGCCACGGCCCAATGGCTAATTTGTCCCTGGCTGGGGGCGTTTACAAGAACCCGGAAGAACGACGGAACGCGCTGAAGTTACCCTCCTCGCTTCCTGCCTACATGTAGGCTAGTAGGATGCTAGGCTACTTGGCTGCCACCTGCCAGTCTGCTATTATTATTATTCGTCGTTAGAAAATGTTCGGGTGTTCTCCTCTCCCCCCCCTCCCCTCACGTCAAAACAGTTCTTAATGTTTACATCTTACTTGACGAGAATAAATGTGGACATTATCCTTATGGAACCAGAGGGGGAAACCCCACGAGAGTGCATGAGGAGTGATCAGCCAAACATGTGTTCTCTCCACAGTAAATAAATAATCTGCCTGACCATTATTATTTTGATTACACTGTCGTGCTCGCTTGAGGACAGGTAGAGAGCAGAGCATGTGTTTGGGAATGTTGCTGAAGGTTATCAGCCGACACCCAAATCAAAGAAACCATACAGCATGTATTTAATTATTTGTTATCTCAGACAGTCAACGCACTGCAAGGCTACAATGGAAGCATAATTCTGACAGCCCGCGGTGGAATGGACAAGTTATAGGGTATAACAACGACAGGGCAGACCCATTAGGCCTACTGTTGTGTTATTTTGTCATCTGACACCCAAACCATACCAGCAGCGCTACTCAACCCGCGGCCCGTGCAACACGTCTGTGCGGCCCGCCGGCCCGTCATGGTCAAAGATATTTGTGTTGTGCTTTCAGTGGAAAAGTCATTTCTAGCATTTCTAACCACACGATGCGATCATGCACTACTGAGCTGTATGCTCTACCTGCTGAGACAAAGTGGGTGTGATGTTGTCGATTTACAAGTCCACGTAAGCACAGCTGCAGCATGCATCCACGACGCGTTGAGCAGAACATGGGCCCGTTTCACGAAACCTAGATTAGAGATTAAACCGGGATTTAACAGATAGCCTATCCTGGTTTATTATAGCCTGGATCAGTGATTAACCGGTTTCATGAAAACTGATTAATCTTGCCAGATTAATTTGGCCAGTTAACCTGGATATGTTGAGGCTTGATTCGGTTTCATGAAAGCGATGCCACACTAGTTCCCATGGAAACTAATGCTTTGGACTTAACCTGCTCCGGACCAGGCTAACAGCCAGGTTTAACCTAATCCTGAGGTCTTTACTGTTCATTAAGCAGTCAAACTGATCACAAACCACTGATGTTTTCCACACTTATTCAATTATTATGGGTTTATTGGCCTTATTTTTAATCGGTCTGCATTAAAGGACTAATTTAAGCACTATATAAAATAAAAGAACCAAAATATATAGGCTGCACAACATCATGACAGCTTGTGAGCTTGTAGATCAGCTACTTTTGGTGAATGTTCCCCAGAATAGGTTTGCTGTCGTGCAAGTGGTTAAGAAGAATTATTATATTATATTATATTATATATATATTTTTTTTTTGTAAAAGTGAAAACCACTAAATATTACCATTACTCATTGTTTTACAACATATTACCATTGTAACGTTTCACCCACTATTGAACCCATGACCCACAGTTCACCAGTCTGGCCCCTGTCTGGACAACAACCCCCTTCCCCAAAGGTAGCTTCCTCAGAGGAGGGAGTTATGGCCAAATATCACAATGACAATATCATTATGCTTACAATATTAAGAATTCTGTTTTAAGTTAATAGTAGTGGTAAAATGTAAACTATATTTTTGGGGTAGTTCATCAGTCTATCCACTATTGAGAGTATGTTCTCTTTAATTACAGCAGCAGTATTTATTTTAGAAGCTTAAGTCCTTGTATCAGTAAGACTTAAATAGATTAGTAAAGATACTGAGATATACAGAAGGGGGCAGTAATGCAACTATTAAGGATGCAAACTGCCATAATACCCCATTAGAACGTCTAGAGACAAAAAGCCAGGCTGTCTATTCAGCCAGGCTTTATGATCCTGGCTCGCTAAATCCGCCCAGTCTAAGCCTCGCTTGGCTTTAGTGGAACGGAATAAACTGTACAGAACAGGATTTAACAAACCTGGTTTTGTCTTAAATCCTGGATTAGTTAATCCAAGTTTCGTGAAATAGGCTCACTTTCGGTAAACAACACCGTCATTGTTGCAAAACAAGTTACTATATTTACCCAGGGTAACTGGACTAAGCATCAGATACTTGTTTACAGCCAGGCCCTGCTCATAGAACATTTCATGGTAGTGGTGCAATGCCTTGCTCAAGGGCACTTCAGCGGTGGTAATTTTAACGTGCCGGTCCGGGGATACGAACTGGCGACCTTCCGGTATCAAGACCGCTCCGCAAACCGTTCGGCCACCGCTGCCACAAAGTTCTGGGCGTGGACAGAAAACAGCATGTTTTGTTGCTTTGTGCAAAGAAGATCCTCCTGGCTTGTTTCGGGTCAAACTAGCTGGTATGTGTGAGAAAGTGCCTTCTTCTGAACAATGGGAATTATCAAGTCAAAACAACACAACGCTCTCAGTGACCAGCACCATGCATGTACAACGCTCTGTGACCAGCACCATGCATGTACAACGCTCTGTGACCAGCACCATGCATGTACAACGCTCTGTGACCAGCACCATGCATGTACAACGCTCTGTGACCAGCACCATGCATGTACAACGCTCTGTGACCAGCACCATGCATGTACAACGCTCTCAGTGACCAGCACCATGCATGTACAACGCTCTCAGTGACCAGCACCATGCATGTACAACGCTCAGTGACCAGCACCATGCATGTACAACGCTCAGTGACCAGCACCATGCATGTACAACGCTCTGTGACCAGCACCATGCATGTACAACGCTCTGTGACCAGCACCATGCATGTACAACACTCTCAGTGACCAGCAGTCCAGCACCATGCATGTACAACGCTCAGTGACCAGCACCATGCATGTACAACGCTCAGTGACCAGCACCATGCATGTACAACGCTCAGTGACCAGCACCATGCATGTACAACGCTCTGTGACCAGCACCATGCATGTACAACACTCTCAGTGACCAGCAGTCCAGCACCATGCATGTACAACGCTCAGTGACCAGCACCATGCATGTACAACGCTCAGTGACCAGCACCATGCATGTACAACGCTCTCAGTGACCAGCACCATGCATGTACAACGCTCTGTGACCAGCACCATGCATGAACAACGCTCTCAGTGACCAGCACCATGCATGTACAATGCTCTCAGTGACCAGCACCATGCATGTACAACGCTCTCAGTGACCAGCACCATGCATGTACAACGCTCAGTGACCAGCACCATGCATGTACAACGCTCAGTGACCAGCACCATGCATGTACAACGCTCTGTGACCAGCACCATGCATGTACAACGCTCTGTGACCAGCACCATGCATGTACAACACTCTCAGTGACCAGCAGTCCAGCACCATGCATGTACAACGCTCAGTGACCAGCACCATGCATGTACAACGCTCTCAGTGACCAGCACCATGCATGTACAACACTCTCAGTGACCAGCACCATGCATGTACAACACTCTCAGTGACCAGCAGTCCAGCACCATGCATGTACAACGCTCTCAGTGACCAGCACCATGCATGTACAACGCTCTGTGACCAGCACCATGCATGTACAACGCTCTGTGACCAGCACCATGCATGTACAACGCTCTGTGACCAGCACCATGCATGTACAACGCTCTCTGTGACCAGCACCATGCATGTACAACGCTCTGTGACCAGCACCATGCATGTACAACGCTCTGTGACCAGCACCATGCATGTACAACGCTCTCAGTGACCAGCACCATGCATGTACAACGCTCTCAGTGACCAGCACCATGCATGTACAACGCTCTGTGACCAGCACCATGCATGTACAACGCTCTGTGACCAGCACCATGCATGTACAACGCTCTGTGACCAGCACCATGCATGTACAACGCTCTGTGACCAGCACCATGCATGTACAACGCTCTGTGACCAGCACCATGCATGTACAACGCTCTGTGACCAGCACCATGCATGTACAACGCTCTGTGACAAGCACCATGCATGTACAACGCTCTGTGACCAGCACCATGCATGTACAACGCTCTGTGACCAGCACCATGCATGTACAACGCTCTGTGACCAGCACCATGCATGTACAACGCTCTGTGACCAGCACCATGCATGTACAACGCTCTGTGACCAGCACCATGCATGTACAACGCTCTGTGACCAGCACCATGCATGTACAACGCTCTGTGACCAGCACCATGCATGTGCAACGCTCTGTGACCAGCACCATGCATGTACAACGCTCTGTGACCAGCACCATGCATGTACAACGCTCTGTGACCAGCACCATGCATGTACAACGCTCTGTGACCAGCACCATGCATGTACAACGCTCTCAGTGACCAGCACCATGCATGTACAACGCTCTGTGACCAGCACCATGCATGTACAACGCTCTGTGACCAGCACCATGCATGTACAACGCTCTCTGTGACCAGCACCATGCATGTACAACTCTCTGTGACCAGCACCATGCATGTACAACGCTCTCTGTGACCAGCACCATGCATGTACAACGCTCTCAGTGACCAGCACCATGCATGTACAACGCTCAGTGACCAGCACCATGCATGTACAACGCTCTCAGTGACCAGCACCATGCATGTACAACGCTCAGTGACCAGCACCATGCATGTACAACGCTCTCAGTGACCAGCACCATGCATGTACAACGCTCAGTGACCAGCACCATGCATGTACAACGCTCTGTGACCAGCACCATGCATGTACAACGCTCTGTGACCAGCACCATGCATGTACAACGCTCTCAGTGACCAGCACCATGCATGTACAACGCTCTGTGACCAGCACCATGCATGTACAACGCTCTGTGACCAGCACCATGCATGTACAACGCTCTCAGTGACCAGCACCATGCATGTACAACGCTCTGTGACCAGCACCATGCATGTACAACGCTCTGTGACCAGCACCATGCATGTACAACGCTCTCTGTGACCAGCACCATGCATGTACAACTCTCTGTGACCAGCACCATGCATGTACAACGCTCTCTGTGACCAGCACCATGCATGTACAACGCTCTCAGTGACCAGCACCATGCATGTACAACGCTCAGTGACCAGCACCATGCATGTACAACGCTCTCAGTGACCAGCACCATGCATGTACAACGCTCAGTGACCAGCACCATGCATGTACAACGCTCTCAGTGACCAGCACCATGCATGTACAACGCTCAGTGACCAGCACCATGCATGTACAACGCTCTGTGACCAGCACCATGCATGTACAACGCTCTGTGACCAGCACCATGCATGTACAACGCTCTCAGTGACCAGCACCATGCATGTACAACGCTCTCAGTGACCAGCAGTCCAGCACCATGCATGTACAACGCTCTCAGTGACCAGCACCATGCATGTACAACGCTCTCAGTGACCAGCACCATGCATGTACAACGCTCTCTGTGACCAGCACCATGCATGTACAACACTCTCAATGACCAGCACCATGCATGTACAACGCTCTGTGACCAGCACCATGCATGTACAACGCTCTGTGACCAGCACCATGCATGTACAACGCTCTCAGTGACCAGCACCATGCATGTACAACGCTCTCAGTGACCAGCACCATGCATGTACAACGCTCTGTGACCAGCACCATGCATGTACAACGCTCTCTGTGACCAGCACCATGCATGTACAACGCTCAGTGACCAGCACCATGCATGTACAACGCTCTCAGTGACCAGCACCATGCATGTACAACGCTCTGTGACCAGCACCATGCATGTACAACGCTCTGTGACCAGCACCATGCATGTACAACGCTCTCTGTGACCAGCACCATGCATGTACAACTCTCTGTGACCAGCACCATGCATGTACAACGCTCTCTGTGACCAGCACCATGCATGTACAACGCTCTCAGTGACCAGCACCATGCATGTACAACGCTCAGTGACCAGCACCATGCATGTACAACGCTCTCAGTGACCAGCACCATGCATGTACAACGCTCAGTGACCAGCACCATGCATGTACAACGCTCTCAGTGACCAGCACCATGCATGTACAACGCTCAGTGACCAGCACCATGCATGTACAACGCTCTGTGACCAGCACCATGCATGTACAACGCTCTGTGACCAGCACCATGCATGTACAACGCTCTCAGTGACCAGCACCATGCATGTACAACGCTCTGTGACCAGCACCATGCATGTACAACGCTCTGGGACCAGCACCATGCATGTACAACGCTCTCAGTGACCAGCACCATGCATGTACAACGCTCTCAGTGACCAGCAGTCCAGCACCATGCATGTACAACGCTCTGTGACCAGCACCATGCATGTACAACGCTCTCTGTGACCAGCACCATGCATGTACAACGCTCTCAGTGACCAGCACCATGCATGTACAACGCTCTCTGTGACCAGCACCATGCATGTACAACACTCTCAATGACCAGCACCATGCATGTACAACGCTCTGTGACCAGCACCATGCATGTACAACGCTCTGTGACCAGCACCATGCATGTACAACGCTCTGTGACCAGCACCATGCATGTACAACGCTCTCAGTGACCAGCACCATGCATGTACAACGCTCTCAGTGACCAGAACCATGCATGTACAACGCTCTGTGACCAGCACCATGCATGTACAACGCTCAGTGACCAGCACCATGCATGTACAACGCTCTGTGACCAGCACCATGCATGTACAACGCTCTGTGACCAGCACCATGCATGTACAACGCTCTGTGACCAGCACCATGCATGTACAACGCTCTCAGTGACCAGCACCATGCATGTACAACGCTCTCAGTGACCAGCACCATGCATGTACAACACTCTCAGTGACCAGCACCATGCATGTACAACGCTCTCAGTGACCAGCAGTCCAGCACCATGCATGTACAACGCTCTCAGTGACCAGCACCATGCATGTACAACGCTCTGTGACCAGCACCATGCATGTACAACGCTCTCAGTGACCAGCACCATGCATGTACAACACTCTCAATGACCAGCACCATGCATGTACAACGCTCTGTGACCAGCACCATGCATGTACAACGCTCTCAATGACCAGCACCATGCATGTACAACGCTCTCAGTGACCAGCACCATGCATGTACAACACTCTCAATGACCAGCACCATGCATGTACAACGCTCTGTGACCAGCACCATGCATGTACAACGCTCTCAGTGACCAGCACCATGCATGTACAACGCTCTGTGACCAGCACCATGCATGTACAACGCTCTCTGTGACCAGCACCATGCATGTACAACGCTCTCTGTGACCAGCACCATACATGTACAACGCTCTCAGCGACCAGCACCATGCATGTACAACGCTCTGTGCCCAGCACCATGCATGTACAACGCTCTCAATGACCAGCACCATGCATGTACAACGCTCTCAGTGACCAGCACCATGCATGTACAACACTCTCAATGACCAGCACCATGCATGCACAACGCTCTGTGACCAGCACCATGCATGTAAAACGCTCTCAGTGACCAGCACCATGCATGTACAACGCTCTGTGACCAGCACCATGCATGTACAACGCTCTGTGACCAGCACCATGCATGTACAACGCTCTCAGTGACCAGCACCATGCATGTACAACGCTCTGTGACCAGCACCATGCATGTACAACGCTCTGTGACCAGCACCATGCATGTACAACGCTCTGTGACCAGCACCATGCATGTACAACGCTCTCAGTGACCAGCACCATGCATGTACAACGCTCAGTGACCAGCACCATGCATGTACAACGCTCTGTGACCAGCACCATGCATGTACAACGCTCTGTGACCAGCACCATGCATGTACAACGCTCTGTGACCAGCACCATGCATGTACAACGCTCTGTGACCAGCACCATGCATGTACAACGCTCTCAGTGACCAGCACCATGCATGTACAACGCTCAGTGACCAGCACCATGCATGTACAACGCTCTGTGACCAGCACCATGCATGTACAACGCTCTGTGACCAGCACCATGCATGTACAACGCTCAGTGACCAGCACCATGCATGTACAACGCTCTGTGACCAGCACCATGCATGTACAACGCTCTCAGTGACCAGCACCATGCATGTACAACGCTCAGTGACCAGCACCATGCATGTACAACGCTCTGTGACCAGCACCATGCATGTACAACGCTCTGTGACCAGCACCATGCATGTACAACGCTCTGTGACCAGCACCATGCATGTACAACGCTCTGTGTGACCAGCACCATGCATGTACAACGCTCAGTGACCAGCACCATGCATGTACAACGCTCTCAGTGACCAGCACCATGCATGTACAACGCTCTCAATGACCAGCACCATGCATGTACAACGCTCAGTGACCAGCACCATGCATGTACAACGCTCTCAGTGACCAGCACCATGCATGTACAACGCTCTCAGTGACCAGCACCATGCATGTACAACGCTCTCAATGACCAGCACCATGCATGTACAACGCTCAGTGACCAGCACCATGCATGTACAACGCTCAGTGACCAGCACCATGCATGTACAACGCTCAGTGACCAGCACCATGCATGTACAACGCTCTCAGTGACCAGCACCATGCATGTGCAACGCTCTCAGTGACCAGCACCATGCATGTACAACGCTCTCAATGACCAGCACCATGCATGTACAACGCTCAGTGACCAGCACCATGCATGTACAACGCTCTGTGACCAGCACCATGCATGTACAACGCTCTCAGTGACCAGCACCATGCATGTACAACGCTCTGTGACCAGCACCATGCATGTACAACGCTCTCAGTGACCAGCACCATGCATGTACAACACTCTCAATGACCAGCACCATGCATGTACAACGCTCTGTGACCAGCACCATGCATGTACAACGCTCTCAATGACCAGCACCATGCATGTACAACGCTCTCAGTGACCAGCACCATGCATGTACAACACTCTCAATGACCAGCACCATGCATGTACAACGCTCTGTGACCAGCACCATGCATGTACAACGCTCTCAGTGACCAGCACCATGCATGTACAACGCTCTGTGACCAGCACCATGCATGTACAACGCTCTCTGTGACCAGCACCATGCATGTACAACGCTCTCTGTGACCAGCACCATACATGTACAACGCTCTCAGCGACCAGCACCATGCATGTACAACGCTCTGTGCCCAGCACCATGCATGTACAACGCTCTCAATGACCAGCACCATGCATGTACAACGCTCTCAGTGACCAGCACCATGCATGTACAACACTCTCAATGACCAGCACCATGCATGCACAACGCTCTGTGACCAGCACCATGCATGTAAAACGCTCTCAGTGACCAGCACCATGCATGTACAACGCTCTGTGACCAGCACCATGCATGTACAACGCTCTGTGACCAGCACCATGCATGTACAACGCTCTCAGTGACCAGCACCATGCATGTACAACGCTCTGTGACCAGCACCATGCATGTACAACGCTCTGTGACCAGCACCATGCATGTACAACGCTCTGTGACCAGCACCATGCATGTACAACGCTCTCAGTGACCAGCACCATGCATGTACAACGCTCAGTGACCAGCACCATGCATGTACAACGCTCTGTGACCAGCACCATGCATGTACAACGCTCTGTGACCAGCACCATGCATGTACAACGCTCTGTGACCAGCACCATGCATGTACAACGCTCTGTGACCAGCACCATGCATGTACAACGCTCTCAGTGACCAGCACCATGCATGTACAACGCTCAGTGACCAGCACCATGCATGTACAACGCTCTGTGACCAGCACCATGCATGTACAACGCTCTGTGACCAGCACCATGCATGTACAACGCTCTGTGACCAGCACCATGCATGTACAACGCTCTGTGTGACCAGCACCATGCATGTACAACGCTCAGTGACCAGCACCATGCATGTACAACGCTCTGTGACCAGCACCATGCATGTACAACGCTCTGTGACCAGCACCATGCATGTACAACGCTCTGTGACCAGCACCATGCATGTACAACGCTCTGTGACCAGCACCATGCATGTACAACGCTCTCAGTGACCAGCACCATGCATGTACAACGCTCAGTGACCAGCACCATGCATGTACAACGCTCTGTGACCAGCACCATGCATGTACAACGCTCTGTGACCAGCACCATGCATGTACAACGCTCTGTGACCAGCACCATGCATGTACAACGCTCTGTGTGACCAGCACCATGCATGTACAACGCTCAGTGACCAGCACCATGCATGTACAACGCTCTCAGTGACCAGCACCATGCATGTACAACGCTCTCAATGACCAGCACCATGCATGTACAACGCTCAGTGACCAGCACCATGCATGTACAACGCTCTCAGTGACCAGCACCATGCATGTACAACGCTCTCAGTGACCAGCACCATGCATGTACAACGCTCTCAATGACCAGCACCATGCATGTACAACGCTCAGTGACCAGCACCATGCATGTACAACGCTCAGTGACCAGCACCATGCATGTACAACGCTCAGTGACCAGCACCATGCATGTACAACGCTCTCAGTGACCAGCACCATGCATGTGCAACGCTCTCAGTGACCAGCACCATGCATGTACAACGCTCTCAATGACCAGCACCATGCATGTACAACGCTCAGTGACCAGCACCATGCATGTACAACGCTCTCAGTGACCAGCACCATGCATGTACAACGCTCTGTGACCAGCACCATGCATGTACAACGCTCAGTGACCAGCACCATGCATGTACAACGCTCAGTGACCAGCACCATGCATGTACAACGCTCTGTGACCAGCACCATGCATGTACAACGCTCAGTGACCAGCACCATGTATGTACAACGCTCTGTGACCAGCACCATGCATGTACAACGCTCTGTGACCAGCACCATGCATGTACAACGCTCTCAGTGACCAGCACCATGCGTGCGCGCGACTGTCTGCACACAGCAGTAATTCATAATATGTATTATAATTATTTATTTATAATTAATTATTAAGTAAGAAATCTCTCCCGCTGTCTCTCTCTCCATCCCTCCCTCTCTCCTTCTTTCTTTCTGATTGATTGAAATATGTATTAACGGTTTGCAGAATTACAGTACATTTCAAGCACAACTCAATACAAAGACTGTTAACTGTGAGTGGACGACCCAATAAAGCATTACACTTGTTTACAAGAGGGTCCACCGTGTTCAATTCATCAAAACATTTAGAGACGTACAAATAGACACTTCTATATAGCCAAAGAACAGAACAGGAATTCATCATAAAGGAGGTAAAAAGGGAAAAGAAACGTATACAGTGAGGGGGAAAAAAGGTGGGGGGATTCCGATTTTACGGGGCCATGCAGTTTCGAATTGCAGCCGTCCGTAGGAGTCTGCCTGAGAGTTCTCAGATGGGAGCAGGAGGGGGGAACCCAGTGTACTCTCTGCTGCCCCATCTGGCGGAGTCAGGTTAGTCCGTAGGTGCCCTTTGAGAGATGTAATTCTCTCCCTCTGTAATTTATAGGTAGGCTATGTTATTATTTGTACCAGTCCATGAGATTGTGCTATGGCTTAATAATTTCAGTAGTATTGGCATCTTGGTCTATACCTCTTGTCACTCCCAGTGATGTCTTAAAAACGAGTCAGCTGTTTCTTTGTACTGGTGGCTTTATTTCGAGCAACTTTCTTTCTCCAAAGCCAACGTAAAACTGACAAATAGAGACAAACAGTGATCAAATGAAGCATAAAGCACATAAACATAATGAAAACACACAAACAAATATTCACCCCACTGGCTGCACATAGGGATCAAAGGGAATGAAGGAGTGAACCCACAATAACATCAAAAGCAACCCAGACTGAAAAGAAACACAATTGATAAATTAGACTCATAACCGAATACAACACACAACTTAAATCTTGACAAGCAAACAGAAAATATTGACACAGAAACAAACAAACGAACCTTAACATGGTGACACGCTGTTGTCAAACAAACCTCCGTCTACCCACTTCAGACGGAAGCCTACAAGGCTCGTCAGGCATGATAACTTGACACCATATATGGTCATAAGACCGGAAATGACGAAATTAAACTCCGCAACAAATACATACATGACCAAAAAAACAAATAGCAAAATAGAAAATAACAAATAACAAAAATACTGCCAAAACCATAATTCTGGCAGCTAAACCTCTGATATTTCATTGACTCATATGACTAGACAAGCCAGTTCGGGTGTTTTGGTGACTTAAACCAAGAACAAATATTCTCAAATCTTCTTTTTTCTATAGAGCTGTAATGGTTTGGAATGCATTACCAAAGTGTATAACCAATACAAATACAAAATTCATCTTTACAATCAAGTTAAAAGAACACCTTATGTAAACCATCCTGTAGTAACCCTGGGAAAAAAATAATAATTCAAATGTATAATTTGTTGAAAGTGATTTTTGCTATGTTTTTTATTTTCTTCTATGTTTTTATTTCTTATTTTACATTTTATTTCTACTATGTTTTATTTTGCACTGGCCCTAGACAAACCTGCTAACTGTGAACAATAACACCATACAGCATTGCACTTGTGTCACCGTCTCCACACCATAGCGCAAAACATTCTTAAGCTGCGCACTTCTTAAACTGCGCGCAGCTTAAATTCCGAGTTTTTAGACAGCTGGTGGATGGAAATTAAGCTCCACCTCCGCCGAAGACTTGAGCGGAGGAGAGCGTTTCCGGGAATCTGGCCGTCGCGCAAGTCTTCGGCGGAGGTGGAGCTTAATTTCCATCCACCAGCTGTCTAAAAACTCAAGCTTTAAGCTACGCGCAGCCGAGAACGTGCGCAGCTCTTTCGACCGTGTGGCAGCGGCTTCAGTCTGTGTGCGTGCGTGCGCGCACGGTGGGTGGGGTTTCGCATAGTATCGGGTCTCAGAGAGCACTTTAAATTTGGTTAAAACACAGAACACTGCAGTTGACCATTTAGATTGTGGACAACTAGTTGGACACAGACAACTGACTACTCTGGACTCCATTTAGATTGTGGACACTTGGACACAGACAACTGACTACTCTGGACTCCATGTAGCCTCGTCTGGATGAAAACCTACAGATAAATATCGGGTAAGTGTTTTAATCACTTTGGAACTGTGCCGTTTTTACAGTGTTTATACAATGGCAGAAATAATCAATCGATTTGTTTTGTTTTTTCACATTCCGTCGAATAATATGCATTTCAGACGAAAGCACAATAAAGACTACTTTATTGTGGACAAAACCATGAAGCACTATATATTAAACACTATATATTAAACACTTGTTTTGCAACAGGGTCCACCGTGTTCAATTCATCATAATGGGCTCTATGCAGCCTATAACTTTGACTATATAGAAGTGTCTATTTGTACATCTCTAAATGTTCTGATGAATTGAACAAGGTGGACCCTCTTTAGCCCTGGTCCAGTGCTTACAGCGAGTCTCTCTCTGACGCCCTGTGGAAGTCACTTCCGCAGCCCTCTGGTCATATTCTCACTCCCGTGCGCGGGTTTTCAAATACCAGCAAATAAACAAAACGACGTAACTACTCACCGAAACAAAGCCTGCTAGACCTTGGTAAAAGTCTATTCTCGGAGCTGGGAAGCGTCTCAGGTCCCCAGCTTCTCTCTAAAATGCACTTTGTGCCATTTTAATAACGCAATGTACCCTGAATCTACCGGGCAGAGTCATTGTCTCCACCAGGCCGAAGGCATGGGGAGAGAGTATGTTTTGCACTCCGTCCGTGTGTGTGTCCGTCCTTCCGTCCGTCTGTGAACAGCTAATCTCCCGCACCGTTAACCCGGTCGATGCCAAACTTTGCACACACACTCCCTGGCCAACGATGAACCCCTGCCCCACATTTTCCACAACGGCCTGTTATAGCGCCACCATGAGGCAGCTTTTCACATTTTTTACCTAAAACTGCACCGATCTGCATGAAACGTTGCATGCACACTCTCTAGAGGCCAAGGACAAACCGTTGACCTGCATTTTCCGCATCTGCCTTTTAGAGCGCCACCAGGAGGCCGACTTTTGTAAAACACATTTTTGGATATTACTCCTCCAGATTCTGTCCAAAAATCTCACAAATCGTTACACACTATCTCTACGGTCATGTGCTCAAGTCGGATCTGTCCGATATTTCATATTCCATCCTAATTGGCTATAATTAGCTTTCACAGTTTGCAAGATTGCCCCGTTTTGAACAAAAGCCTCAAATCATGAACGCAGCATGCAATTTACGTGAAATCTTTCACACATTTTCTTACTAGGCTGAGGAATATATCCCACCCTTTTCACATTGGCCTGTTATAGCGCCACCAACAGGTTGATTTTTGCAAAACACATTTTTGGAACAAAATGCCTCAAAAACATGTTTATATTTGACCCTTCCCCACCAGTCCTTCCTGTTCTGACATTCCGTATGTTGATCTGACCTCATCAAACCCTGTACACTCAAGACACGCTCCATATATGGCCAGTACAGAATTCATTCCATGTTGATCTGACCCCCCATGCCAAAGCACCAGCGGCATTCGGCCGTCACCCAGGCAGATGCATGCACGCGACCTCACCACCAAGGTGGCTTCTCGCAGTCAGGCGTGTTACTGGTCCTAATAGAATATTATTTTATATCAGTGTGATAAACTAACCTTTTATGCTTTTAACCTCACTTTTAAGTCACTACAAAACATAAATTATGATAAAATCTTTATCTTTGGGGTACAGACCCTGCGTAAGTGGGTATGAGGAGCTACAGCTATATGACAAATTGTAATAAAACAATTGTACACTTATACCATTAATGCTGGTAGAAAATATATGTTTTGAACCTAAACCGATTAAACTAGATCTTTGGTTTCAATGGACATACGGTACTAACACAATTAGTTATAGATTAAAACATAATAAAATCACCAGAGAAAATCACTGCTACTTTTATGTTTTATAGGCTGCTAATTTGAATAATGCAAACGGAATAATTAAATAATTTGAAACTAACAGTAAACTAACACTAGTTTAATATGAATAAAGGCATGAATAAATCACACGCACGCACATGCACACGCGCGTGCACACACACACGCGCGTGCACACACACACACACACACACACACACACACACACACACACACACACACACACACACACACACACACACACACACACACACACACACACACACACACACACACACACACACACACACACACACACACACACGATACTGGAAGAAAGAACCAAAATCTCAGTCATATGACTGAAGATTTCAGTTCTGTCTTTCTTGCCCCATTTAGCCCTCACGGCCACAGTGAGGTCTCCTCTTCCTGGGGCCGTATATGGTCATGGTCAGCTCACACAGTGAGGTCTCCTCTTCCTGGGGCCGTATATGCATGGTCAGCTCACACAGTGAGGTCTCCTCTTCCTGGGGCCGTATATGCATGGTCAGCTCACACAGTGAGGTCTCCTCTTCCTGGGGCCGTATATGCATGGTCAGCTCACACAGTGAGGTCTCCTCTTCCTGGGGCCGTATATGCATGGTCAGCTCACACAGTGAGGTCTCCTCTTCCTGGGGCCGTATATGCATGGTCAGCTCACACAGTGAGGTCTCCTCTTCCTGGGGCCGTATATGCATGGTCAGCTCACACAGTGAGGTCTCCTCTTCCTGGGGCCGTATATGCATGGTCAGCTCACACAGTGAGGTCTCCTCTTCCTGGGGCCGTATATGCATGGTCAGTTCACACAGTGAGGTCTCCTCTTCCTGGGGCCGTATATGCATGGTCAGCTCACACAGTGAGGTCTCCTCTTCCTGGGGCCGTATATGCATGGTCAGCTCACACAGTGAGGTCTCCTCTTCCTGGGGCCGTATATGCATGGTCAGCTCACACAGTGAGGTCTCCTCTTCCTGGGGCCGTATATGCATGGTCAGCTCACACAGTGAGGTCTCCTCTTCCTGGGGCCGTATATGCATGGTCAGCTCACACAGTGAGGTCTCCTCTTCCTGGGGCCGTATATGCATGGTCAGTTCACACAGTGAGGTCTCCTCTTCCTGGGGCCGTATATGCATGGTCAGCTCACACAGTGAGGTCTCCTCTTCCTGGGGCCGTATATGCATGGTCAGCTCACACAGTGAGGTCTCCTCTTCCTGGGGCCGTATATGCATGGTCAGCTCACACAGTGAGGTCTCCTCTTCCTGGGGCCGTATATGCATGGTCAGCTCACACAGTGAGGTCTCCTCTTCCTGGGGCCGTATATGCATGGTCAGCTCACACAGTGAGGTCTCCTCTTCCTGGGGCCGTATATGCATGGTCAGCTCACACAGTGAGGTCTCCTTTTCCTGGGGCCGTATATGCATGCAGTGAGGTCTCCTCTTCCTGGGGCCGTATATGCATGGTCAGCTCACACAGTGAGGTCTCCTCTTCCTGGGGCCGTATATGCATGCAGTGAGGTCTCCTCTTCCTGGGGCCGTATATGCATGGTCAGCTCACACAGTGAGGTCTCCTCTTCCTGGGGCCGTATATGCATGGTCAGCTCACACAGTGAGGTCTCCTTTTCCTGGGGCCGTATATGCATGGTCAGTTCACACAGTGAGGTCTCCTCTTCCTGGGGCCGTATATGCATGGTCAGCTCACACAGTGAGGTCTCCTCTTCCTGGGGCCGTATATGCATGGTCAGTTCACACAGTGAGGTCTCCTCTTCCTGGGGCCGTATATGCATGGTCAGCTCACACAGTGAGGTCTCCTTTTCCTGGGGCCGTATATGCATGGTCAGCTCACACAGTGAGGTCTCCTTTTCCTGGGGCCGTATATGCATGGTCAGCTCACACAGTGAGGTCTCCTCTTCCTGGGGCCGTATATGCATGGTCAGCTCACACAGTGAGGTCTCCTCTTCCTGGGGCCGTATATGCATGGTCAGCTCATTGGCTGAGGTACTCTTCCTGGGGCCGTATATGCATGGTCAGCTCATTGGCTGAGGTTTCAGTTCCTTCTTTAATTTTCTCGTCTAGGAAAAATAAATCTGAAATGAACTTTCAAGTCTTTCCAAGTTCCCTTAAATGTCTTCACGTTGCATTTGTGCCACTCACAACCTGTAAGGACGCATTTGGTTCCCAGTGGTGCAGGAAAGTAACATTTACTTGAGTATACTGTACTTATTAAGTACAATTTTGCGATATTTGTACTTTACTTGAGTGTTCCCATTTTCCAATACTGTTACTTCTACTCCACTACATCTCAGAGGTAAATATTGTACTTTTACTCCACTACAATTACTTGAAAACTTTAGTTACTAGTTAGTTAAGTGTAAGGCCTCACTCACACGGTCGCTGCACTGCATTGCTGTTGTGAGTGCCAATGCATTTCCAATGGAGGTCACATGGTCTGTTGTATGGCTTTCAGCTGTGTTTCGACTGCCCCCCTCCCCCTCACACAACACAATGTTGTGTCAAACCATGTGACCTCCATTGGAAATGCATTGGGGCGGCCATGACACTACACATACACATACATCCAACAAGCACAGTAAAGGTCTGAGCTCAGCCGCTGTTTGAAAAAAACAAACAAACATGTTTATATTACTCCTAAACATTTTGCCAAACATCTCACACAGTCCTATCCTCCTGGTGGAGACCTGTGCCCAGAAGGGCACTTTTTCTAGTTTCTTCTACTACGGCATTTCCGGGTTTTGCCTGCGCCGATCTGGTTGGATTTATTTTATTTAACGATTGAAATTGCATTTTAGAGAGAAGCTGGGGACCTGAGACGCTTCCCAGGCAGCTACGAGAATAGACTTTTACCTTAAGGTCTAGCAGGCTTTGTTTCGGAAGAGTAGTTACGTCGTTGTGTTTATTTGCTGGTATTTGAAAACCCGCGCAGGGGAGTGAGAATGTGACCAGAGGGCTGCGGAAGGGACTTCCACAGGGCGTCAGAGAGAGACTCGCTGTAAGCACTGGACCAGGGCTAGACCCTCTTGTAAACAAGTGTAATGCTTTATTTATTGGGTCGTCCACTCACAGTTAACAGTCTTTGTATTGAGTTTGTGCTTGAAATGTACTGTAATTCTGCAAACTGTAGTTAATACATATTTCAATCAATCAAAAAAAAACACTTCCGTGTTCGTCAGAAGCCACTCATTCAACTGTGAACGTTATACGGTCGTGCTTTTGTAGGAATACATTTCAGTTCTTTAAACCACACTATTTAATTTGATAATGTGATGGCTAGTTTTTCATAGTTTGTATTATTTGTGTTGCGACGTCGACATGAGACATGAGTTAGAAACGTCTTAAATCTCCTGTTAACAAAAACGAGAGTTCTTCATGGAGTTGTTATCGGTGTTGCCATGTCCGCTTGTTATAAGCGACTTTGGTCTTGTTTTTCAGTAAAGTTGTTGGCAGTAGTTGCAGGTTGTGTTTTTTGGGGCTTGTTTCTAAAGTGTAGTTGCTTATTTAGGCTTGTTCCCTAATGTTGTTTAAACCTGTGATTCTGCTCAAACATTGTCATGAAGGACCCCCATGTATTTGTGCACACGGACCCCCATCAGAAAAATATTTTGTGCCAGTTTTTTTTTTTTTTTTTTTTATAAAACAAAAACTATTTTGGAAAACATCTGATCTACAAGCTCACAGCGACACATTGTGAGCTTGTAGATCTGCTATTCTCAATTAGCTGCCGATGTATAGTCTTAGTATATAAATATTAAGTAATATAGTACAGCTCATTTGTGGAGTTGCTTCTTTTCATAGACCTGATTGCTTATTTCTCTCATACAATCTGGCAACACCGGTTGTTACACTGCTGTGTATAACAGCTGGAGGCGAGAGGTAGGTGTTGCCAGATTGTTTGAGAGAAATAAGCTAAATAGCCCCCCCC
>NW_027637415.1:35595-57551 GCF_951216825.1 Electrona antarctica | reverse complement strand
AAACCGTGTCTGCTAGTCTATAAACTAGTCTATAAACCGTGTCTGCTAGTCTATAAACTAGTCTATAAACCGTGTCTGCTAGTCTATAAACCGTGTCTCCTAGTCTATAAACCGTGTCTGCTAGTCTATAAACCGTGTCTGCTAGTCTATAAACCGTGTCTGCTAGTCTATAAACCGTGTCTGCTAGTCTATAAACTAGTCTATAAACCGTGTCTGCTAGTCTATAAACCGTGTCTGCTAGTCTATAAACCGTGTCTGCTAGTCTATAAACCGTGTGTCTGCTAGTCTATAAACCGTGTGTCTGCTAGTCTATAAACCGTGTCTCCTAGTCTATAAACCGTGTCTGCTAGTCTATAAACCGTATCTGCTAGTCTATAAACCGTGTCTGCTAGTCTATAAACCGTGTCTGCTAGTCTATAAACCGTGTCTGCTAGTCTATAAACCGTGTCTGCTGGTCTATAAACCGTGTCTCCTAGTCTATAAACCGTGTCTGCTAGTCTATAAACCGTGTCTGCTAGTCTATAAACCGTGTCTCCTAGTCTATAAACCGTGTCTCCTAGTCTATAAACCGTGTGTCTGCTAGTCTATAAACCGTGTCTGCTAGTCTATAAACCGTGTCTCCTAGTCTATAAACCGTGTCTCCTAGTCTATAAACCGTGTCTGCTAGTCTATAAACCGTGTGTCTGCTAGTCTATAAACCGTGTGTCTGCTAGTCTATAAACCGTGTCTGCTAGTCTATAAACCGTGTCTGCTAGTCTATAAACCGTGTCTCCTAGTCTATAAACCGTGTCTGCTAGTCTATAAACCGTGTCTCCTAGTCTATAAACCGTGTCTCCTAGTCTATAAACCGTGTCTGCTAGTCTATAAACCGTGTCTGCTAGTCTATAAACCGTGTCTGCTAGTCTATAAACCGTGTCTGCTAGTCTATAAACCGTGTCTCCTAGTCTATAAACCGTGTCTGCTAGTCTATAAACCGTGTCTGCTGGTCTATAAACCATGTCTGCTAGTCTATAAACCGTGTCTCCTAGTCTATAAACCGTGTCTGCTAGTCTATAAACCGTGTCTGCTGGTCTATAAACCATGTCTGCTAGTCTATAAACCGTGTCTCCTAGTCTATAAACCGTGTCTCCTAGTCTATAAACCGTGTCTGCTAGTCTATAAACCGTGTTAGTCTATAAACCGTGTCTCCTAGTCTATAAACCGTGTCTGCTAGTCTATAAACCGTGTTAGTCTATAAACCGTGTCTCCTAGTCTATAAACCGTGTCTGCTAGTCTATAAACCGTGTCTGCTAGTCTATAAACCGTGTCTGCTAGTCTATAAACCGTGTCTGCTAGTCTATAAACCGTGTCTGCTAGTCTATAAACCGTGTCTGCTAGTCTATAAACCGTGTCTCCTAGTCTATAAACCGTGTCTGCTAGTCTATAAACCGTGTCTGCTAGTCTATAAACCGTTTCTGCTGGTCTATAAACCGTGTCTGCTGGTCTATAAACTAGTCTATAAACCGTGTCTGCTGGTCTATGAACTAGTCTATAAACCGTGTCTGCTAGTCTATAAACCGTGTCTGCTAGTCTATAAACCGTGTCTGCTAGTCTATAAACCGTGTCTGCTAGTCTATAAACCGTGTCTGCTAGTCTATAAACCGTGTCTGCTAGTCTATAAACCGTGTCTGCTAGTCTATAAACCGTGTCTGCTAGTCTATAAACCGTGTCTCCTAGTCTATAAACCGTGTCTCCTAGTCTATAAACCGTGTCTGCTAGTCTATAAACCGTGTTAGTCTATAAACCGTGTCTGCTAGTCTATAAACCGTGTTAGTCTATAAACCGTGTCTGCTAGTCTATAAACCGTGTTAGTCTATAAACCGTGTCTGCTAGTCTATAAACCGTGTCTGCTAGTCTATAAACCGTGTCTGCTAGTCTATAAACCGTGTCTCCTAGTCTATAAACCGTGTCTCCTAGTCTATAAACCGTGTCTGCTAGTCTATAAACCGTGTCTCCTAGTCTATAAACCGTGTCTCCTAGTCTATAAACCGTGTCTGCTAGTCTATAAACCGTGTCTGCTAGTCTATAAACTAGTCTATAAACCGTGTCTGCTAGTCTATACACCGTGTCTGCTAGTCTATAAACCGTGTCTGCTAGTCTATAAACCGTGTCTGCTAGTCTATAAACCGTGTCTCCTAGTCTATAAACCGTGTCTGCTAGTCTATAAACCGTGTCTGCTAGTCTATAAACCGTGTCTGCTAGTCTATAAACCGTGTCTGCTAGTCTATAAACCGTGTCTGCTAGTCTATAAACCGTGTCTGCTAGTCTATAAACCGTGTCTGCTAGTCTATAAACCGTGTCTCCTAGTCTATAAACCGTGTCTCCTAGTCTATAAACCGTGTCTGCTAGTCTATAAACCGTGTCTGCTGGTCTATAAACTAGTCTATAAACCGTGTCTGCTAGTCTATAAACCGTGTCTGCTAGTCTATAAACCATGTCTGCTAGTCTATAAACCGTGTCTGCTAGTCTATAAACCGTGTCTGCTAGTCTATAAACCATGTCTGCTAGTCTATAAACCGTGTCTGCTAGTCTATAAACCGTGTCTGCTAGTCTATAAACCGTGTCTGCTAGTCTATAAACCGTGTCTCCTAGTCTATAAACCGTGTCTGCTAGTCTATAAACCGTGTCTCCTAGTCTATAAACCGTGTCTGCTAGTCTATAAACCGTGTCTGCTAGTCTATAAACCGTGTCTGCTAGTCTATAAACCGTGTCTGCTAGTCTATAAACCGTGTTAGTCTATAAACCGTGTCTGCTAGTCTATAAACCGTGTTAGTCTATAAACCGTGTCTGCTAGTCTATAAACCGTGTCTGCTAGTCTATAAACCGTGTCTGCTAGTCTATAAACCGTGTCTGCTAGTCTATAAACCGTGTCTGCTAGTCTATAAACCGTGTCTGCTAGTCTATAAACCGTGTCTGCTAGTCTATAAACCGTGTCTGCTAGTCTATAAACCGTGTCTCCTAGTCTATAAACCGTGTCTCCTAGTCTATAAACCGTGTCTGCTGGTCTATAAACCGTGTCTGCTAGTCTATAAACCGTGTCAGCTAGTCTATAAACCGTGTCTCCTAGTCTATAAACCGTGTCTGCTAGTCTATAAACCGTGTCTCCTAGTCTATAAACCGTGTCTGCTAGTCTATAAACCGTGTCTGCTAGTCTATAAACCGTGTCTGCTAGTCTATAAACCGTGTCTGCTAGTCTATAAACCGTGTCTGCTAGTCTATAAACCGTGTCAGCTAGTCTATAAACCGTGTCTGCTAGTCTATAAACCGTGTCAGCTAGTCTATAAACCGTGTCTGCTAGTCTATAAACCGTGTCTGCTAGTCTATAAACCGTGTCTGCTAGTTTATAAACCGTGTCTGCTAGTCTATAAACCGTGTCTCCTAGTCTATAAACCGTGTCAGCTAGTCTATAAACCGTGTCTGCTAGTCTATAAACCGTGTCTCCTAGTCTATAAACCGTGTCTCCTAGTCTATAAACCGTGTCTGCTAGTCTATAAACCGTGTCTCCTAGTCTATAAACCGTGTCTGCTAGTCTATAAACCGTGTCTCCTAGTCTATAAACCGTGTCTGCTAGTCTATAAACCGTGTCTCCTAGTCTATAAACCGTGTCTCCTAGTCTATAAACCGTGTCTGCTAGTCTATAAACCGTGTCTGCTAGTCTATAAACCGTGTCTGCTAGTCTATAAACCGTGTCTGCTGGTCTATAAACCGTGTCTCCTAGTCTATAAACCGTGTCTGCTAGTCTATAAACCGTGTCTCCTAGTCTATAAACCGTGTCTCCTAGTCTATAAACCGTGTCTGCTAGTCTATAAACCGTGTCTGCTAGTCTATAAACCGTGTCTGCTAGTCTATAAACCGTGTCTGCTGGTCTATAAACCATGTCTGCTAGTCTATAAACCGTGTCTGCTAGTCTATAAACCGTGTCTGCTAGTCTATAAACCGTGTCTCCTAGTCTATAAACCGTGTCTCCTAGTCTATAAACCGTGTCTGCTAGTCTATAAACCGTGTCTGCTAGTCTATAAACCGTGTCTGCTAGTCTATAAACCGTGTCTGCTAGTCTATAAACCGTGTCTGCTGGTCTATAAACCGTGTCTGCTAGTCTATAAACCGTGTCTGCTAGTCTATAAACCGTGGAGGCCTGAGGACCGTGTCTGCTAGTCTATAAACCGTGTCTGCTAGTCTATAAACCGTGGAGGCCTGAGGACCGTGTCTGCTAGTCTATAAACCGTGTCTGCTAGTCTATAAACCGTGGAGGCTTGAGGACCGCGTTCTACCAAATGTCTTCTAAATCATGACGGTTTTCTATATCAGTGGTTCTCAAACGGTTTCATGTCAAGAAGAACCCCCAGAATGATATGTATTCGGCCGCCGACCCCCATATCTGGACGTAATCGTTTTGATACAGAGACAGTCAGGAGAGGTGAAAAACTGTTTTATTTTTTTTAATACGAAATGAGTTAATAGCACAGGCAGACTCTTCACATACTAGAGCATGTCTGAGATAAGTGTCAGAGCTGAAATCGACATGTAAATATGAAATAAATGCTTAAACATGTAGCTAGGTGTAATGTTAGAGACCACAGAAGACATGTAAATATGAAATAATGCTTAAACATGTAGCTAGGTGTAATGTTAGAGTCCACAGAAGACATGTACATATATGAAATAAATGATTAAACATGTAGCTATAGGTGTAATGTTAGAGTCAACAGAAGACATGCAAATATGAAATACATGCTTAAACATGTAGCTAGGTGTAATGTTAGAGTCCACAGAAGACATGTACATATATGAAATAAATGATTAAACATGTAGCTATAGGTGTAATGTTAGAGTCAACAGAAGACATGTAAATATGAAATAAATGCTTAAACATGTAGCTAGGTGTAATGTTAGAGTCCACAGAAGACATGTACATATGAAATAAATGCTTAAACATGTAGCTAGGTGTAATGTTAGAGTCCACAGAAGACATGTGAATATGAAATAAATGCTTAAACATGTAGCTAGGTGTAATGTTAGAGTCCACAGAAGACATGTAAATATGAAATACATGCTTAAACATGTAGCTAGGTGTAATGTTAGAGTCCACAGAAGACATGTAAATATGAAATAAATGCTTAAACATGTAGCTATGTGTAATGTTAGAGTCCACAGAAGACATGTACATATGAAATAAATGCTTAAACATGTAGCTAGGTGTAATGTTAGAGTCCACAGAAGACATGTAAATATGAAATAAATGCTTAAACATGTAGCTAGGTGTAATGTTAGAGTCCACAGAAGACATGTACATATGAAATAAATGCTTAAACATGTAGCTAGGTGTAATGTTAGAGTCCACAGAAGACATGTACATATGAAATAAATGCTTAAACATGTAGCTAGGTGTAATGTTAGAGTCCACAGAAGACATGTAAATATGAAATAAATGCTTAAACATGTAGCTAGGTGTAATGTTAGAGTCCACAGAAGACATGTAAATATGAAATACATGCTTAAACATGTAGCTAGGTGTAATGTTAGAGTCCACAGAAGACATGTAAATATGAAATAAATGCTTAAACATGTAGCTATGTGTAATGTTAGAGTCCACAGAAGACATGTACATATGAAATAAATGCTTAAACATGTAGCTAGGTGTAATGTTAGAGTCCACAGAAGACATGTAAATATGAAATAAATGCTTAAACATGTTGCTAGGTGTAATGTTAGAGTCCACAGAAGACATGTACATATTAAATAAATGCTTAAACATGTAGCTAGGTGTAATGTTAGAGACCACAGAAGACATGTAAATATGAAATGAAGGGTAACGCTTCATTTTACGGTACAGTAATTACCAGGTAACTACCAGGTAATTACCTGGTAATAATAGGTAAGTAGCTGGTATTACCTGGTAACAACCAGGTAGTAGTTATAAGTATTTACCCATTAATTACCTGGTAATTACATGGTAACTTCCAGATACATTACTCAGTAATTACTATGTAATTACCAAGTATTACCCAGTATGTATAACTATTTACTGTATAATCTCCTGGTAATTATATGGAATTTACCATGGTAAATGACACACTGGTTGCCAGGTAATTACCAAGTATGTTCCTGACAATTACCAGGTATTTATACGTTTTTACTATGTAATTACCAGCTAACTACCCGGTATTTATAAGTATTTACGGCACGATACCCTGGTTGCAGGTACTATAGGTATGTAGGTACTATAGGTATACCAAGTATTTTCAACAACTACCAGGTATTTACTCTGCTACCAGGCAAGTTACCCAGTAGGTACTAGGTCATTACCAAGTATTTTCCTGACAACTACCAGGTAATAACATGGTAACTGTATTCACTGTGTTTACACTACCCATGAAACACGTGGGTAGTAGCCTACCAGGAAATTACAGTTGTTACTAGGTAATTTCCTGACAACTACCATGTAATTACCTGATAGGTACCCAGTAAGGAAGGAGGAAATGTACTGTAAAAGGAAGCGTGCTCTATTGCCATGATATTACCTGGCAATTGTAGATTATAATCACTGGTAATTTCCTGGTAGGTTACCCATGCGTTTACATGGGTAGTACCCATGTAAACACAGTGATTACAGTTACCATGTAATTACCTGGTAGTTGTCAGGAAAATGACTAGTTGTTACTAGGTAATTTCCTGACAACTACCATGTAATTACCTGATAGGTACCCAGTAAGGAAGGAGGAACTGTACTGTAAAAGGAAGCGTGCTCTATTTCCATGATATTACCATGTACCTACCTGGCAATTGTAGATTATAATCACTGGTAATTTCCTGGTAGGCTACCCATGCGTTTACATGGGTAGTACCCATGTAAACACAGTGATTACAGTTACCATGTAATTACCTGGTAGTTGTCAGGAAAATGACCAGTTGTTACTAGGTAATGTCCTGACAACTACCATGTAATTACCTGATAGGTACCCAGTAAGAAAGGAGGAACTGTACTGTGAAAGAAAGTGTGCTCTATTTCCATGATATTACCTACCTGGTAATTGTAGACTATAATCCTCCCCATTACCCATCAGGGTGTATTTTGAACTTTGAACTTTGAACTTTGAAATTTGAACTGGCAATAACTGTTAATTCAACCAGCAGCGCCTCCTCATCTACCTCGAACAACGCTTTTTTATACAACAGAACCAACCGCCGCGGTCACGGCGACCGCCGCCCAAACTCCGGACAAGGCGGGGGAAGAGGCTCAGACGGATTCTCCCGGAGACCACAGACCCGCTCATACAGCAGGTCACAACGGGACTGAATGTCGTAAACCTGTCAAGTAAGGAGCTCAGCCACGCCCACCTGTCATTACTAAGCAGAGGTTTAAGTTTTGTTCCTACTAATCAATCAAGTGACTTTGATGTGAAAGTGGATTTGTTTAAATTCTTCAGACAAATACGTCTGAGAGAATTTTTTATGCCTAGTTCTGATTCGGTTGTGGCCCCACCTCTCCCTTCTGACGCTAATGTTACTACCATGCCTACTCCATTCAGAAATAAAAGCACCTTTATCCCTCCTAGCAATCGCAATGCGTCTATTGAAACTTATTGTAGACTGGTTGAACAAGAGATAATGTCACTGTTACAAGAAAAAGATGCACACATATCTCATTGTAATCTTAATATAGACGAGAAGCAAGCTTTGCTTGATCTCAAGTCTGATAATTCCATTGTAATTAAAGAGGCTGATAAAGGGGGCGCTGTTGTTTTGCTCAATAAATCTGATTATGTCATGGAATGTCATAGACAGTTACTGGATGAAACCTCTTACACAAAACTTTCCAGTAATCCTGTTGAAAACTTCAAGGGTACAGTAAATGACACTCTACAAGGTTTTTTACGTTCTGGTGAGATTACAAAAAAGGAATTTGAATTTCTTAATAAACAGCATCCTAAGACACCAGTGTTCTATATTTTACCTAAACTTCAAAAAAACTTTGAGAAACCCCCAGGTCGCCCCATTATATCGGGCATCGACTCAGTAAAAGCACCTCTCTCTTCTTTTGTAGACTTTTTTATTAAACCTTTTAATGAACTCCTCCCGTCCTATGTGAAAGACACAGGTCACATGATATCCATTGTTGAAAACCTTGAACCCTTAAGAGCAGATACCTTTCTGGTCACACTGGATGTAGAGTCGCTGTACACAAATGTACCTCACGATGGCGGCATCCAGGCCCTGGAACATTTCCTATTAGAGCGCCCTACCTCAGCCATACCCTCTAACTCGTGCATTGTCAATCTGGCTGAGCTAGTACTTACACACAATTACTTCATGTTTCAGGATGACTATTTCCTACAAAAGAGGGGTGTAGCGATGGGGTCACCTATGGCCCCTAATTACGCAGGCCTGTATGTTGGGTACCTAGAGAAATCAAAGATTCTCAATCCTGCTCAAAACCCATTTTTAGCTAATATTACTCTTTGGAAAAGATATATAGATGACGTCTTCCTTTTGTTTAATGGTACAAGAGAACAACTTAATAACTTTTTTTTGTTTGTTAACTCATGTTCAGATCATCTGAAATTGACCATGTCTTTTGATTTTCATTCTTTGAACTTTCTGGATCTACTGATCTGCAGGGGAGAAGATGGTGTTTTATATACTGACCTCTACACTAAGCCTACTGACCGAAACAGCCTACTGAGAGCTGACAGTTGTCACCCGCTACATCTAAAAAACAGCCTACCATATAGCCAATTTTGCAGAGTTAAACGTATTTGCAATAAACCTACGGATTTGAACCGGCATTTGATAAAAATGCAGGCTAAATTTAAAGAACGGGGCTATTCCAATACCCAGATTGACAACGCCCTGGATAAGATCAATCATAAACCTAGGTCTGATTTATTTCACAGACGGTCAGAAAATAAGACTCAGTCAACCATCTTCTCCACTACCTATTCTAAAGTGTCTGAAAATTTCAGTCATATTATAAAAAAACACTGGCATATTTTACAATCGGATTCACTATTTAATAACACCTTTTCCAAACCTCCTCTGATTGTTTTCTCTCGTGGTCAGAATCTTAGAAATCACTTGGTCAAGTCCGATTTACCTCCTGTCCCAACCCCCACTCAACGTGTATTGGCTCCTATCCCTAACGGCAACTATAAATGTGGCTCCTGCGCTCAATGCAACAGCACTCGCAAATGTCATAAATTTAAGCATCCTCATTCTGGTAAAAATATCCCCATCAGAGGCATTATTACCTGCACAACTAGGGCTGTCATTTACCTTCTGACATGCCCGTGCGGCAAGGCGTAGGTATGACTTCTCGTGAATTAAAAGCACGCATAGCTGAGCACCGCAGCACTATTCGGTGCAAGAATATTATATATCCTGTTGCCGCCCATTTTGTGGAAGCCAACCACCCTGTATCCTCTCTACACTATATAGGCATAGAAAAAGTGTCTGTACCTAGAAGAGGAGGACAGATTGATCAGCTTCTGCTTAAACGCGAAGCGTTCTGGATTCAGTCCTTAAAAACACTATCTCCTCTTGGCCTTAATGTAGATTTTGACCTCAAATCCTTTTTGTAAAAACAAAATACAATTAAAATATTGTTGTACCTAATACTTAACCTTTTAATTAATCTTTGGTAAACCCATCTTTTAACCCTAATTGTAATGGCCGCCTTCCCCCTTTTCACCTGCAGGTGACCTATAACTATACTGTAGGCTTACTCCATCATAAAGAGGGGCATTCAGGTCCATTGTCAGTACATGGATTTAATCCACAACAAATCTTTGAATATTTTTCTATATTGATTGCATTGAATGTATTTAATTATGTATTTTATTTTGTATACATTTTGTATAGATTTCGCTGTTGTATGGTTCTATTATTTCACAATTGTATATCTGTTGTATTTCTCAGATACATTTTAGTGTCTCTATGACAAGGAATGTATATTCCAGAGCCCCTTATGAGGCCTTATAGTCTTTGAGATAAACTCCTTTTGTATGTGAACTTGAGACACCACATGACCTTGATCCCTACCTCTCATATCATAGGGACAGGTCTTACTTAACCCGTGTTCCCCTACCCCCTTCTGATTGGCTGCATGACTCTCTGGCACCATACTTAAGTGTGAACCATTATGTGCTCTGTATTCCCTGATGAAGGCTTAACCGCCGAAACGTTGGATTCATTTTTGTCTTACCTGCTGTCCTAATAAAATATTGGCACTCTGGCTATTGGCGTGTGCGGCCACCTTCTTGTTTTTTCAAGATTTCCTCTATAGTTTTCTCCCGTGTGCCGGCACCGCCACAAGGACTTTGGTGTGCGTATAGCTTTTTGTACACAATAACTGTTAATTACCAGGTATTTACTGTATAAATTAACAGGTAAAACCGAGCAAGTTACCGTGTAAGAAAGGTGGAACTGTACTGTGAAAGGAAGCGTGGTTTGTTACAGTGAAAGTACAGGGTAATATTATGGAAACAAACCACGCTTCCTTTCACAGTACAGTTCCACCTTTCTTACATGGTAACTTGCTTGGTTTTACCTGTTAATTTACACAGTAAATACTTGGTAATTAACAGTTATTGCCAGTTCAAAATTCAAAATTCAAATGGGTAATGGGGGAGGATTATAATCACTGTACTGTGAAAGGAAGCGTGGTTTGTTTCCATAATATTACCCTGTACTTTCACTGTAACAAACCACGCTTCCTTTCACAGTACAATTCCACCTCTCTTACACGGTAACTTGCTTGGTTTTACCTGTTCATTTATACAGTAAATACCTGGTAATTAACAGTTATTGCCAGTTCAAAGTTCAAAGTTCAAAGTTCAAAATACACCCTGATGGGTAATGGGGAGGATTATAATCTACAATTACCAGGTAGGTACATGGTAATATCATGGAAATAGAGCACACTTCCTTTCACAGTACAGTTCCTCCTTTCTTACTGGATACCTATCAGGTAATTACATGGTAGTTGTCAGGGAATTACCTAGTAACATCTGGTAATTTTCCTGACAACTACCAGGTAATTACATTGTAACTGTAATCACTGTGTTTACATGGGTACTACCCATGTAAACGCATGGGTAGCCTACCAGGAAATTACCAGTGATTATAATCTACAATTGCCAGGTAGGTACATGGTAATATCATGGAAATAGAGCACGCTTTCTTTTACAGTACAGTTCCTCCTTCCTTACTGGGTACCTATCAGGTAATTAAATGGTAGTTGTCAGGAAATTACCTAGTAACAACTGGTAATTTCCTGGTAGGCTACTACCCACGTGTTTCATGGGTAGTACCCATGTAAACACAGTGAATACAGTTACCATGTTATTACCTGGTAGTTGTCAGGAAAATACTTGGTAATGACCTAGTACCTACTGGGTAACTTGCCTGGTAGCAGAGTAAATACCTGGTAGTTGTTGAAAATACTTGGTATACCTATAGTACCTACATACCTATAGTACCTGCAACCAGAGTATCGTGCCTGGTTGCAGAGTAAATACTTATAAATACCGGGTAATTGTCAGGAACATACTTGGTAATTACCTGGCAACCAGTGTGTCATTTACCATGGTAAGTTCCATATAATTACCAAGAGATTATACAGTAAATAGTTATACATACTGGGTAATACTTGGTAATTACATAGTAATTACTGAGTAATGTATCTGGAAGTTACCATGTAATTACCAAGTAATTATTGGGTAAATACTAACTACTACCTGGTTGTTACCAGGTAATAACCTGGTAGTTACCTGGTAATTACCGTACCGTAAAATGAAGGGTTACCAAATGAAGGCTTAAACATGTTGCTAGGTGTAATGTTAGAGACCACAGAAGACATGTAAATATGAAATGAAGGCTTAAACATGTAGCTAGGTGTAATGTTAGTCCACAGAAGACGTAAATATGAAATGAATGCTTAAACATGTAGCTAGGTGTAATGTTAGAGACCACAGAAGACATGTAAATATGAAATAAATGCTTAAACATGTAGCTAGGTGTAATGTTAGTCCACAGAAGACATGTAAATATGAAATGAAGGCTTAAACATGTAGCTAGGTGTAATGTTAGTCCACAGAAGACGTAAATATGAAATGAATGCTTAAACATGTAGCTAGGTGTAATGTTAGAGACCACAGAAGACATGTAAATATGAAATAAATGCTTAAACATGTAGCTAGGTGTAATGTTAGTCCACAGAAGACATGTAAATATGAAATAATGCTTAAACATGTAGCTAGGTGTAATGTTAGTCCACAGAAGACATGTAAATATGAAATAAATGCTTAAACATGTAGCTAGGTGTAATGTTAGAGTCCACAGAAGACATGTACATATGAAATAAATGCTTAAACATGTAGCTAGGTGTAATGTTAGAGACCACAGAAGACATGTAAATATGAAATAAATGCTTAAACATGTAGCTAGGTGTAATGTTAGTCCACAGAAGACATGTAAATATGAAATGAAGGCTTAAACATGTAGCTAGGTGTAATGTTAGTCCACAGAAGACATGTACATATGAAATAAATGCTTAAACATGTAGCTAGGTGTAATGTTAGAGTCCACAGAAGACATGTACATATGAAATAAATGATTAAACATGTAGCTATAGGTGTAATGTTAGAGTCCACAGAAGACATGTAAATATGAAATAAATGCTTAAACATGTAGTAATGTTAGAGTCCACAGAAGACATGTAAATATGAAATAAATGCTTAAACATGTAGCTAGGTGTAATGTTAGAGACCACAGAAGACATGTAAATATGAAATAAATGCTTAAACATGTAGCTAGGTGTAATGTTAGTCCAAAGAAGACATGCAAATATGAAATGAATGCTTAAACATGTAGCTAGGTGTAATGTTAGTCCACAGAAGACATGTAAATATGAAATAAATGCTTAAACATGTAGCTAGGTGTAATGTTAGTCCACAGAAGACATGTAAATATGAAATAAATGCTTAAACATGTAACTAGGTGTAATGTTAGAGTCCACAGAAGTGAACCTTTTCAAGCCTGTTTTCTCAACTCGCTGTTTCTCTGCAAGACATTACTCTATAAGCCATATCTCCAAAACCGGTGGGTCAAACTGAACAACCAAATGTCAATTTGAAGTTATGATTCCCTGCTTTCATATGACATGAAAAAATAAAACGAAAATTAAAAGAAAATCAATGTCTTAGCCTCGGTCAGAAACGGTCACATATTATGTTGTTCTAGGGACGATTTGAGTTAAAATGTTTGCTGCGAAAGATTGAAAAATTTAAATATTGAAAGATTCAAAGATTCAAAGATTTGCACACATTTTCAATTAAAAATGAATACAAAATAAATAGCAGATCTCATACAGTGACGTTTAAAACAATGGTTAAAGTGGTTAAAAGCTAACGGGTAAAACACGCTCAAAATGCATGTCTAGTGTTTTATTGAGAAAGCACTTCTAGTTCATATCACACCATTGTTATAATCATTATGTACCCCAGAGTAAAATGTCTTCTAAATCCTGACAGTTTTCTGAAATACCTGTTTCTATATCAGTGGTGCTCAATATTTCATGTCAAGGACCCGAGAAATGATATGTATTTGGCCGCCGACCCCCCATCTGAAAACATGTTGTTCCAGAGACCCCCCCAGAAGCAAAGATTTGAGTTCAAAACGTTCGCTCTGCTTTAAACACCAAAATGGGTTAATCATTATGTACCCTATAGTCTTTTTTCAGGGTAACAGGGTAATGTTTCAATGTTTAATGGGTTAATCATTTAATGGGTTAATCATTATGTACCCTATAGTCTTCTTTCAGGGTAACAGGGTAATGTTTCAATGTTTTTTCTCCAAAAAAAAATGACGTGAAGCAAATGGTGGTGTTTTGAATGCAAAGCGATTGGCTCTGAGCGTACAGTAATTACAGTGGGCCGCCCCGTCCCGTCCCGTCCTGTCCTGTCCTGTCCGGCTCGGCGGCACTCAGCCCCGTCCGCCGTGTGATAATTCATATTCCTGGGCGGCGACGGCGTCATCGTCATCATCACGGCGTTCCACGTTTAGGCACGGTGGGACGTATCACTGTGACCCCGTTCCCTTCTCATCCTCGCCCATAGCTGAGGTCTCCTTTAGGCACGGTGGGACGTATCGCTGTGACCCTGTTCTCATCCTCGCCCATAGCTGAGGTCTCCTTTAGGCACGGTGGGACGTATCGCTGTGACCCCCTTCTCATCCTCGCCCATAGCTGAGGTCTCCTTTAGGCACGGTGGGACGTATCGCTGTGACCCTGTTCTCATCCTCGCCCATAGCTGAGGTCTCCTTTAGGCACGGTGGGACGTATCGCTGTGACCCCGTTCCCTTCTCATCCTCGCCCATAGCTGAGGTCTCCTTTAGGCACGGTGGGACGTATCACTGTGACCCTGTTCTCATCCTCGCCCATAGCTGAGGTCTCCTTTAGGCACGGTGGGACGTATCGCTGTGACCTTTAGGCACGGTGGGACGTATCGCTGTGACCCCCTTCTCATCCTCGCCCATAGCTGAGGTCTCCTTTAGGCACGGTGGGACGTATCGCTGTGACCCTGTTCTCATCCTCGCCCATAGCTGAGGTCTCCTTTAGGCACGGTGGGACGTATCGCTGTGACCCCGTTCCCTTCTCATCCTCGCCCATAGCTGAGGTCTCGCCGCCGCCCCAAACTGCGTTTAAAGCCTCCTCCGAAATAGACGTGACAAACAGATAGTTAGCAAATGAAAGGATGTATCGCGCTGACAAATTACTCACAGACATGTCTCTCTCTCTCTCTATCTATCTCTCTCTCTCTCTCTCTCTCTCTCTCTCTCTCTCTCTATCTCCTCTCTCTCTCTCTCTCTCTCTCTCTCTCTCTCTCTCTCTCTCTCTCTCTCTCTCTCTCTCTCTCTCTCTCGTGTGAGCATAATGTGTCTGCTGCCATTTTTTTTTACGAGTCCGCAATGTTCACCGTAATGATTTACGGTAGGATGTGAATATAACACCCTCCCCAAAAGGCCAGGGGTGTTTTTGAAATCTCCCAAAGTGCAGTGCGGCTTTTATTTCTGCATATCTGTGTGAATTTAATTACAAAGCAGCGCTGCGTTTCAGTGGAAGGAGAAACATGCATGACTGTGCGATTGGGGACGTTTATTTATTTTTGTTATTTATTTATGGACTGTGTTCGAGGGAAGGATCCGGGCAAAAACCCGTGGCGATTACAGGGCAATGCTGCACCCATGACCACTGGATGCACGGACGGACGGACGGACAGGCGGACAGGCAGGCAGGCAGGCAGGCAGACAGACAGGCAGGCAGGACAGACAGGACAGGCAGGACAGGCAGGCAGGCAGGCAGACAGGCAGACATGCAGGACAGACAGGACAGACAGGCAGACAGGACAGACAGGACAGACAGGACAGACAGGCAGACAGGACAGACAGGACAGACAGACAGACAGACAGACCATCTAAGAAGCCATTCTGTCTCAGAACAACAGGAAGACACTCATGAAGACCATAATCATGTTTTGTCAAGTAATTACAGAACAGCGTATAAGAAGAACCAGACAAAAGTGCGAGGGTGTGAAAAACACATGGGCCGTGGAGATAACGAGGCTGACCATAATATGACTCATTTGGGCCCTGCCGTATGGCGCTAGTCACGCCACCCAAAATAGCAGATCTATAGAAGCTCGCGATGTCTCACGGTGTGAGCTTGTAGATCGCCTATTTTTGGGCCGCGAGACACCGTGCGACAAAGTGTACATCGGTGGTCAGTTAAAGTACACATATTACATATATACATAAAGTGTACATCGGTGGTGAGTTAAAGTACACATATTACATATATACACAAAGTGTACATCGGTGGGGAGTTAAAGTACACAAAGTGTACATCGGTGGTGAGTTAAAGTACACATATTACATATATACACAAAGTGTACATCGGTGGGGAGTTAAAGTACACATATTACATATATACACAAAGTGTACATCGGTGGGGAGTTAAAGTACACATATTACATATATACACAAAGTGTACATCGGTGGTGAGTTAAAGTACACATATTACATATATACATAAAGTGTACATCGGTGGGGAGTTAAAGTACACATATTACATATATACACAAAGTGTACATCGGTGGTGAGTTAAAGTACACATATTACATATATACATAAAGTGTACATCGGTGGGGAGTTAAAGTACACATATTACATATATACATAAAGTGTACATCGGTGGTGAGTTAAAGTACATAAAGTGTACATCGGTGGGGAGTTAAAGTACACATATTACATATATACATAAAGTGTACATCGGTGGTGAGTTAAAGTACATAAAGTGTACATCGGTGGGGAGTTAAAGTACACATATTACATATATACATAAAGTGTACATCGGTGGGGAGTTAAAGTACACATATTACATATATACATAAAGTGTACATCGGTGGTGAGTTAAAGTACATAAAGTGTACATCGGTGGGGAGTTAAAGTACACATATTACATATATACATAAAGTGTACATCGGTGGTGAGTTAAAGTACATAAAGTGTACATCGGTGGGGAGTTAAAGTACACATATTACATATATACATAAAGTGTACATCGGTGGTGAGTTAAAGTACACAAAGTGTACATCGGTGGGGAGTTAAAGTACACATATTACATATATACATAAAGTGTACATCGGTGGTGAGTTAAAGTACATAAAGTGTACATCGGTGGGGAGTTAAAGTACACATATTACATATATACATAAAGTGTACATCGGTGGTGAGTTAAAGTACACAAAGTGTACATCGGTGGGGAGTTAAAGTACACATATTACATATATACATAAAGTGTACATCGGTGGGGAGTTAAAGTACACATATTACATATATACATAAAGTGTACATCGGTGGTGAGTTAAAGTACATAAAGTGTACATCGGTGGTGAGTTAAAGTACATAAAGTGTACATCGGTGGTGAGTTAAAGTACATAAAGTGTACATCGGTGGTGAGTTAAAGTACACATATTTCTAAGTAAAAGTAGCAAAATACTGCAATGTGGAAATACAAGCGAAAGTCAAAATGTACTTGAGTAAAAGGACAAGTATTTGCAATAAAATCTACTTAAAGTGCCAAAAGTAAAAGGTATATATCCACAATGTCCCATTTTAAGTCTTTTGAAAAGATCTACAAGCTGGTAGATTAGAGTTGTTAATGTATGTTTTGTAATAATAGTAATCCAAATCTACACAGTAACTAGTAACTAAAGCTGTCACATACATGTATTGTAGTAAATGTACAATATTTTGATCCGAGACGCAGTGGAGTATAGAAGTAAAAGTACTGGGAATTGGAATTACTCGAGTAAACTACAAATACTGTAAAATAGTACAGTCAGTACTTAATACATGTAGTTGTAAATCAAGAAATATGACCTTGGAAATTATGGTACATTCTGGAAATATTTAGGGGGGGGGGGAGACATGGCCAAAGCATTTCCATTTGTATACTTTAACTCAAGTGCATTTTGAATTCTAGAAGACTTGTACTTGTAACAGTATTTCTACATTGCAGTATTGATACTTTTACTTAAAGGTTTAGTGAAATTAAAAATACGTTTTTCACACTTTTAGACCATCTCCGTGGTCATCATATGGGCATACCTAACAATGGATGCAAAAAAAAACGAGAAAATTCTCATTTTTGTGTGTTTTTATATCAAACGTCCATAAAAATATATTTTTTATTACTTCCTGAAAACAAAAACGTGCTGCGTGATGACGTGTCGAGGCCAACATCGATAAAAGCCAATAAAAAGGAAGCTCACCCGTTTAATTCCCCATATCTCCGCATCCGTCCAGCACAGGCTGCACAGCTGCTACTGATTACAAACATCTTCCGTTTTTATTCCCATTCAAGATAACATCCAGAGAGTGTATTACTCGGTTTCAACTTAATCATCACGCTAAAAAATGTATCTGAAAACATTATAGGGTAGAAATAAGCCACATAAGAGTAAACTGGTAAAGCTGGACGACTATCTGATTTGTAAACAAACATCCACACGCTGTCCTGCGTAGCATAGCAGCAGCATAGCTACGGCCCCTAGCTACCGTCCCATCCCCTGAAGGGATGCAACGCTCTGATTGGTTCAGAAACTTCATAGCGGTGTTTCAACTTGAAACTTCACAATAAATGTCCACCATTTCCGTTTCACTACACCTTTAAGTAAAAACATGTTAGAACTTTTTTTCCCCACCACTGAGCAAGGACACAATGCATGGGAGGATGGAGTCCTATTGATGATATGCACACGGCGGCCATCTTGCCAGCAAGGTGCTACCCAAGAGGAGAATTAGCAAGAGAGGCCAACTTTGCTTTACTTCCTGTATCTGCGTGAGGTGGGCGGTGACATTATTAGGGGACGGGAAGAATGTTGGAGTCTATTCATTTCCAATGGGAGAGTGAACGTGAACACAGCATCTGAACCATTCCTTAACTCCATGGTTACTGAACTAAATACTGGACCCAATCATCACAATTAAGGCACACAATATTTACAAGATATTCATAGTAAAATGGCTTCTTTTAGCGAGACAAATCAGGAGAAAAACTACTTTGTTAAGGACATTTCTTTATCCCCGCAACAAACTCTCACGATATTTGAGATGAGTCCGGAAGAGAAGCAAAGATGAGTCCGGAAGAGAAGCAAAGATGAGTCCGGGGAGAAGCAAAGATGAGTCCGGAAGAGAAGCAAAGATGAGTCCGGAAGAGAAGCAAAGATGAGTCCGGAAGAGAAGCAAAGATGAGTCCGGGGAGAAGCAAAGATGAGTCCGGGGAGAAGCAAACCACGCCTACTATATTTAGGAGACCATTGGTAGGCTTTCTGTACCATTTCGCCTCTAGTGGCTTTTTGATTGATTGATTGATTGAAATATTTATTAACAGTTTGCAGAATTACAGTACATTTCAAGCACAAACTCAATACAAAGACTGTTAACTGTGAGTGGACGACCCAATTAAGCATTACACTTGTTTACAAGAGGGTCCACCATGTTCAATTCATCAAAACATTTAGAGACGTACAAATAGACACTTCTATATAGACAAAGAACAGAACAGAAATTCATCATAATGGAGGTAAAAAGGCAAAATAAACATATACAGTGAGGGAAAAGGGGGGGGGGGGGGCGGTGGGGGGAGATTCAGATTTTACGGGGGCCAGTTTCGAATTGCAGCCATCCGTAGGTGCCCTTTGAGAGCGGTTTTGAAGGAGTCAAGGGATTTGCATGTCTTAATGACTGTTGGTAGGGCGTTCCACATTTTGGTGGCATAGGAGCGAAAAGAATTTAGTCCCTTGTTTGTGCCGAATCTGGGTTGTACATGGTTCGTTGCACTCCCTCTGGTGTTGTGGGTGTGGACTTCGTTAACATTAAGGAAGTATCTAGACAGGTACATGGGTATCTTGGTGGTGTATCGAATCTTGTGGACCAGACCCATTGCAAGATGCTGTACTCTGTCGTCGACCCTAAGCCATTCTAGCCTGTCAAAGTGGGCAGGGGTGAGGTGGGTTCGGGGGGTGAGGCCAAGTAGGAGCCTGACCAGTTTGTTTTGGGAAGTCTGGAGCCTAGTTTTAAGGGCCTTTGAGGTGCTGTGGTACCAGGAGGTGCATGCATAGTCAAAGAAACCTTGTACGAGGGCTCCTGTTAAGGTCACCAACATGCAGCTGTACGGAAAGCTTGAATTATCGTCTTTCTATCTGCAATGTGTTTGTTTCATAAAAATCCACCGTAGACATGTTATGAGCTATACTTCCTGTCAAGAAATTCCTTGCAGGTGATTATTTTTCTAAGTGTCAGAGTTGGGAAGCACTCGTTATCAGTAAAAGCAACCTCCTGCTGCCTCCTGCATTATGTGCAAATTCAAAACAGGTGGTACACATGGGCTGTTGAGTGATAGTCAACGAGCACTTCCAAACTCCAGCACTTCATCTGCAGGGAATTTCTTGACAGCGAGTATAGCTCATAACATGTCTACAGTGCATGGATTTCTATTAAACAAACACATTGCAGATTTAGAAAGAGGATAATTCAAGCTTTCCGTAGCCTACAGCTGCAATGTTGGTGCGTTTGACTGAATTGTGTTCCTTTATTTACCCAGGGTCGTATAGCTGAGCGCAAGTGCTCATTTTCAGCAACGCCCTGCACATAGAAACACACACACATTAAAACCTGGGAGCTGACCAGTACAACCACAGTCTGATACTGTTGTACTGACCACATAGTACAACCACAGTCTGATACTGTTGTACTGACCAGTACAACCACAGTCTGATACTGTTGTACTGACCAGTACAACCACAGTCTGATACTGTTGTACTGACCAGTACAACCACAGTCTGATACTGTTGTACTGACCAGTACAACCACAGTCTGATACTGTTGTACTGACCACATAGTACAACCACAGTCTGATACTGTTGTACTGACCAGTACAACCACAGTCTGATACTGTTGTACTGACCACTAGTACAACCACAGTCTGATACTGTTGTACTGACCACATCGTACAACCACAGTCTGATACTGTTGTACTGACCACTAGTACAACCACAGTCTGATACTGTTGTACTGACCAGTACAACCACAGTCTGATACTGTTGTACTGACCACAAGTACAACCACAGTCTGATACTGTTGTACTGACCAGTACAACCACAGTCTGATACTGTTATACTGACCAGTATAACCACAGTCTGATACTGTTATACTGACCAGTACAACCACAGTCTGATACTGTTGTACTGACCAGTACAACCACAGTCTGATACTGTTGTACTGACCAGTACAACCACAGTCTGATACTGTTGTACTGACCAGTCGGCCACTAGTGCCTTGCTCAAGGGCACTTCAGCGGTGTTGGGTGAGTGATGACCAATCACTTCCCGACCCAGATTATTCCTGCCCGTCCGAGGAATGCAATCAGACAGGACTGTTCTGATTGGATGAATGGCTCTCTATGGGAAGTTGCACCTTGTTAGCACCTTGCTGGCAAGATGGCAGCCGTGTGCATATCATCAATAGGCATCAAGATGGCAGCCGTGTGCATATCACCAATAGGCATCAAGATGGCAGCCGTGTGCATATCATCAATAGGCATCAAGATGGCAGCCGTGTGCATATCACCAATAGGCATCAAGATGGCAGCCGTGTGCATATCATCAATAGGCATCAAGATGGCAGCCGTGTGCATATCATCAATAGGCATCAAGATGGCAGCCGTGTGCATATCATCAATAGGCATCAAGATGGCAGCCGTGTGCATATCACCAATAGGCATCAAGATGGCAGCCGTGTGCATATCACCAATAGGCATCAAGATGGCAGCCCTGTGCATATCACCAATAGGCATCAAGATGGCAGCCGTGTGCATATCATCAATAGGCATCAAGATGGCAGCCCTGTGCATATCACCAATAGGCATCAAGATGGCAGCCGTGTGCATATCATCAATAGGCATCAAGATGGCAGCCGTGTGCATATCATCAATAGGCATCAAGATGGCAGCCGTGTGCATATCATCAATAGGCATCAAGATGGCAGCCCTGTGCATATCACCAATAGGCATCAAGATGGCAGCCGTGTGCATATCACCAATAGGCATCAAGATGGCAGCCCTGTGCATATCACCAATAGGCATCAAGATGGCAGCCGTGTGCATATCATCAATATGCATCAAGATGGCAGCCGTGTGCATATCATCAATAGGCATCAAGATGGCAGCCGTGTGCATATCATCAATAGGCATCAAGATGGCAGCCCTGTGCATATCACCAATAGGCATCAAGATGGCAGCCGTGTGCATATCACCAATAGGCATCAAGATGGCAGCCGTGTGCATATCACCAATAGGCATC
>NW_027637415.1:0-35395 GCF_951216825.1 Electrona antarctica | reverse complement strand
CCGCGCTACGAGCTTGTAGATCTGCTATTTTTTGAAACATCGTGAAAATGTGGCGCAAACCTTTGAATATATATTCTTTCAGAGCGAATGTTTTAACTCAAATCTTTGCTTTCTGGGAGGGGGGGTCCCTGGAACAACATATCTTCCGATGGGGGTCGGCGGCCAAATACATATAATATTTTGGGGTCCTTGTCATGAAAATGTTTGAGAACGACTGACATAGAAAACATGAGGGTTTTTTTCAGAAAACTGTCAGGATTTCTAAGACATTAATGTAGATCCGTCCTCGGGTCTGAATGTGATAAAGGAGAATTCTCTGTAGGCACCGGGAGAGCCTACTAAGGCTAAATTAGGCCCCCGGACAGGCAGGCACGGCGTTGGATAAGAAGAGAGAAGAGCAGATGAGGCGCTTTTCCGTTATGCACAGGGGAGGGAGATGAGGGATACTGGTCAAACTCAACATCAATCTTAACCCTTTCAAACCGCAACAGCATCTGTGTCGTTTTTTGATTTTTCTTTTTTTGCTAAAAAGCATTATTACTGTACTTTTGGAAATTCAAAAATAGCAGATCTACAAGATCTGCTATCTGCTATAAGATCTACACAATATCTGCTTTTCTGTTTTGTTTTTTTTATCATGAAAATGTGTGCAAAGCTTTGAATATTTCGTTCTTTTAAAAGCGAACATTTTTTAACTCAAATCTTTGCTTCTGGGGGTTCCCTGCTGGAACAAAGTAGTTTTGAGATCGGGGGGGTCACCAAGTGGCGCGCTACGAGCTTGTAGGTCTGCTATTTTTGAAAAACCGTAAAAATGCGGCACAAATCTTTGAATATATATTATTTCAGAGCGAACGTTTTTCTTATTTCGACGTCAGGCCTAAATGAGTTAAACACAATGTATTGTCGCTATATATTCACAGATGCATATTGTCTTGTTCCTATGTGGTTATTATTATTCCTGTGAGTGTGGTTATTTGGATGTGTGTATATATCCTACTGGGCCTCCAGTCTGGCTGCCCTAATTCAATAACAAACAATACAAATGACTTCTGAGATTCCACATCTCGTTGGTACCAGGTGAGAGAGGAGAGATTCCACATCTCGTTGGTACCAGGTGAGAGAGGAGAGATTCCACATCTCGTTGGTACCAGGAGAGAGAGGAGAGATTCCACATCTCGTTGGTACCAGGAGAGAGAGGAGAGATTCCACATCTCGTTGGTACCAGGTGAGAGAGGAGAGATTCCACATCTCGTTGGTACCAGGTGAGAGAGGAGAGATTCCACATCTCGTTGGTACCAGGTGAGAGAGGAGAGATTCCACATCTCGTTGGTACCAGGTGAGAGAGGAGAGATTCCACATCTCGTTGGTACCAGGTGAGAGAGGAGAGATTCCACATCTCGTTGGTACCAGGTGAGAGAGGTTGGTACCAGGTGAGAGAGGTTGGTACCAGGTGAGATAGGTTGGTACCAGGTGAGATAGGTTGGTACCAGGTGAGAGAGGTTGGTACCAGGTGAGAGAGGTTGGTACCAGGTGAGAGAGGTTGCTACCAGGTGAGAGAGGTTGGTACCAGGTGAGAGAGGTTGGTACCAGGTGAGAGAGGTTGGTACCAGGAGAGAGAGGTTGGTACCAGGTGAGAGAGGTTGGTACCAGGAGAGAGAGGTTGGTACCAGGTGAGAGAGGTTGGTACCAGGAGAGAGAGGTTGGTACCAGGTGAGAGAGGTTGGTACCAGGTGAGAGAGGTTGGTACCAGGAGAGAGAGGTTGGTACCAGGTGAGAGAGGTTGGTACCAGGTGAGAGAGGTTGGTACCAGGTGAGAGAGGTTGGTACCAGGTGAGAGAGGTTGGTGCCAGGAGAGAGGTTGGTACCAGGTGAGAGAGGTTGGTACCAGGTGAGAGAGGTTGGTACCAGGTGAGAGAGGTTGGTACCAGGTGAGAGAGGTTGGTACCAGGTGAGAGAGGTTGGTACCAGGTGAGAGAGGTTGGTACCAGGTGAGAGAGGTTGGTACCAGGTGAGAGAGGAGAGGAGCTGGTATACACGTCACTATACAGTATATACAGCCAGACATTAATGAAGACATTTCTGTATACAGTATACGTCGAAGAGAGCACGGTGACATTTTTCTATAAGTCTGGGCTGCTGTTCGGGTTCAGAGGCCCGCACGAAATGCCACGACGACGGCCCCTCGCGCTCAACACGGCCATTTATGCTCTGTTCGCTTTGCCACCTTAACCCGTCCTGGGCAGGAACCCCCTTTTGGTGTTTCGAGCATCGTGTTATGCTTTGGCTATTGAAAAAATAGCAGATCTACAAGCTCGTAGAGTGCCGCGCTACGAGCTTGTAGATCTGCTATTCTTTTGAAGAATCGTGAAAATATGCCGCAAATCTTTGAATATATATTATTTCAGAGCGAGTGTTTTTTACTCAAATCTTTGCTTCCCTGGAACAACATATTTCCAGATGGGGGTCGGCGGCCCAATTACATATCATTTTTTGTGGCCCTTGACATGAAATATTGAGCGCCACTGATACAGAATCATAGGTATAGCCTATTTCAGGATTTTAGAAGACTATATATATTTTTTTTTAAACGTCGACGTCAGGCCTAAACGGGTTAAGTTAGAATTATAGCCATTACTTACAGCACTTTGCAGTGGGTGGCTCCGGAAAGGTTAGAGCGAGGCTATGGCGGCGTTCTCTTTCTCCTCCATCGGCGCTGTAGAATTCACACCGAGGTCAGCTTTACCACAAGTCCTCCTCGATGTCGTCGTCCTCCCTCTCCTCCTCCTCCTCCTCCTCTCTCTCTCTCTCTCTCTCTCTCGCTCTCTCCGTCTCCTCGCCAAGTTCATTACCAGTGGCCTCCAGGAACGACCTGATTTCCATTCAGACACGCTCGGTTCAATTGCCCTACATGGAGGGGAACTTTTTCCGGAATGGGGCCAAGTTGATTATACAGCAGCACCACTACGCTTATATTATTTAATCCGTTCTGACCTGAGATCAGATTCTACAAAAAATGTCTTCTACATCCTGACAGTTTTCTGAAAAAGCTGTGTCAGTGGTTCTTTTCGATCTTTCAAAAATAGCAGACCTACAAGCTCGTAGCGCGCCACTCGGTGGCGCGCTATGAGCTTGTAGATCTGCTATTTTTTCAATAGCTAAAGCATAACATAACGCTAACACCAAAAGGGGTTCCCGCCCAGAATGGGTTAACCCGTTCTGAACGGGAACCCCCTTTTGTGGTGTTTTGAGTATGTTGTGCATTAGCTGTTGAGAAATAGCAGATCTACAAGCTCGAGCTCGAGCTTGTAGATCTGCTATTCTTTTGAAGAATCGTGAAAAATGTGGCGCAAATCTTTGAATATATATATTCTTTCAGAGCGTTTTTAACTCCAATCTTTGCTTCTGGGGGGTTCCCTGTTGGAACTACATATTTTCAGATGGGGGTCGGCGGCCAAATACATTACATTACGTTACATTACATACATTTGTGGGGCTCCTTGACATGGATGTGTTTGAGAACGACTGACATACAGAAACATGAGGGTTTTTCAGAAAACTGTCAGGATTTACAAGACATTTTGTAGAATCGTGCTCGGCTCTAAATGGGTTAATGCCCAAAACAGCAGATCATTTAAAAAAGAAAAATCTAGGGCGACTAATCAGGTTTTTTCTTCTTCTTCTTTCTCTTCCCTCCTTCTTTCATTTGCTGCCTTATTTTGTATCCGTTTCTTTGATATGTCATTTATCTTTCTTTTATTCTCTTTCTGTTGCGACATGCTGGGTGTGTTTAATGGATTTAGGCCTGACGTCGACATTTAAACAAATGTCTTCTAAATCCTGACAGTTTCCTGAAATACCCGTTTCTGTATCAGTGGTGCTCAATATTTCATGTCAAGGACCCCAAAAATTATGCAATTGGCCTCCGCCCCCCCATCTGAAAATATGTTGTTCCAGGAACCCCCCCCCCCCCCAGAAGCAAAGATTTGAGTTAAAAACGTTCGCTTTGAAAGAATATATATTCAAAGATTTGTGCCGCAAATAGCAGACCTACAAGCTTGTAGCGCGGCACTCGGTGCCGCGCTATGAGCTTGTAGGTCTGCTATTTTTCAATAGCTAAAGCATAACATGATGCTAACACCAAAAGGGGTTCCCGTACAGAATGGGTTAATGGTACTCCCGTACAGAATGGGTTAATGGTACTCCCGTACAGAATGGGTTAATGGTACTCCCGTACAGAATGGGTTAATGGTACTCCCGTACAGAATGGGTTAATGGTACTCCCGTACAGAATGGGTTAATGGTACTCCCGTACAGAATGGGTTAATGGTACTCCCGTACAGAATGGGTTAATGGTACTCCCGTACAGAATGGGTTAATGGTACTCTCGTACAGAATGGGTTAATGGTACTCCCGTACAGAATGGGTTAATGGTACTCTAGTACAGAATGGGTTAATGGTACTCCCGTACAGAATGGGTTAATGGTACTCTAGTACAGAATGGGTTAATGGTACTCTAGTACAGAATGGGTTAATGGTACTCTAGTACAGAATGGGTTAATGGTACTCCCGTACAGAATGGGTTAATGGTACTCTAGTACAGAATGGGTTAATGGTACTCCCGTACAGAATGGGTTAATGGTACTCCCGTACAGAATGGGTTAATGGTACTCCCGTACAGAATGGGTTAATGGTACAGAATGGGTTAATGGTCTCGCAAGTATCCCAGTATAGTGTCGAAGAACAGAGAGAGTGCAAGGCGAGAAAGAGGAAGGCTTTTGATTAGCTGCTAGCAATTAGTTGCCATCGTCATGAATGAGTAATGTATGCTCTGTGTCGCTCACACACACACTATTACTGACTTGACTCGCACACACACACACACACACACTATTACTGACTTGACTCGCACACACACACACACACTATTACTGACTTGACTCGCACACACACTATTACTGACTTGACTCGCACACACACACACACACACACTATTACTGACTTGACTCGCACACACACACACACACTATTACTGACTTGACTCGCACACACACACACACACTATTACTGACTTGACTCGCACACACACACACACACACTATTACTGACTTGACTCGCACACACACTATTACTGACTTGACTCGCACACACACTATTACTGACTTGACTCGCACACATACTATTACTGACTTGACTCGCACACACACACACACACACACACACACACACTATTACTGACTTGACTCACACACACACTATTACTGACTTGACTCGCACACACACTATTACTGACTTGACTCACACACACACTATTACTGACTTGACTCACACACACACTATTACTGACTTGACTCACACACACACACTATTACTGACTTGACTCGCACACACACTATTACTGACTTGACTCACACACACACTATTACTGACTTGACTCACACACACACTATTACTGACTTGACTCATACACACACTATTACTGACTTGACTCACACACATACTATTACTGACTTGACTCACACACACACTATTACTGACTTGACTCATACACACACTATTACTGACTTGACTCACACACATACTATTACTGACTTGACTCACACACACACACTATTACTGACTTGACTCATACACACACTATTACTGACTTGACTCACACACATACTATTACTGACTTGACTCACACACACACTATTACTGACTTGACTCACACACACACACTATTACTGACTTGACTCGCACACACACTATTACTGACTTGACTCACACACACACTATTACTGACTTGACTCACACACACACTATTACTGACTTGACTCATACACACACTATTACTGACTTGACTCGCACACATACTATTACTGACTTGACTCACACACACACTATTACTGACTTGACTCACACACACACTATTACTGACTTGACTCGCACACATACTATTACTGACTTGACTCACACACACACTATTACTGACTTGACTCATACACACACTATTACTGACTTGACTCGCACACATACTATTACTGACTTGACTCGCACACACACACACACACACACACACACACACACACACACTATTACTGACTTGACTCACACACACACTATTACTGACTTGACTCGCACACACACTATTACTGACTTGACTCACACACACACTATTACTGACTTGACTCACACACACACTATTACTGACTTGACTCATACACACACTATTACTGACTTGACTCATACACACACTATTACTGACTTGACTCACACACACACTATTACTGACTTGACTCACACACACACTATTACTGACTTGACTCACACACACACTATTACTGACTTGACTCACACACACACTATTACTGACTTGACTCGCACACATACTATTACTGACTTGACTCGGACACACACTATTACTGACTTGACTCGCACACACACTATTACTGACTTGACTCGCACACACACTATTACTGACTTGACTCGCACACACACTATTACTGACTTGACTCGCGCACATACTATTACTGACTTGACTCGCGCACATACTATTACTGACTTGACTCACACACACACTATTACTGACTTGACTCGCGCACATACTATTACTGACTTGACTCACACACACACTATTACTGACTTGACTCGCACAGACACTATTACTGACTTGACTCGCACAGACACTATTACTGACTTGACTCACACACACTATTACTGACTTGACTCGCACACACACTATTACTGACTTGACTCACACACACACTATTACTGACTTGACTCGCGCACATACTATTACTGACTTGACTCACACACACACTATTACTGACTTGACTCGTGCACATACTATTACTGACTTGACTCGCGCACATACTATTACTGACTTGACTCACACACACACTATTACTGACTTGACTCGTGCACATACTATTACTGACTTGACTCGTGCACATACTATTACTGACTTGACTCACACACACACTATTACTGACTTGACTCGCACAGACACTATTACTGACTTGACTCGCACACACACTATTACTGACTTGACTCGCACACACACTATTACTGACTTGACTCGCACACACACTATTACTGACTTGACTCGCACACACACTATTACTGACTTGACTCGCACACACACTATTACTGACTTGACTCACACACACACACTATTACTGACTTGACTCGCACACACACTATTACTGACTTGACTCGCACACATACTATTACTGACTTGACTCGCGCACATACTATTACTGACTTGACTCACACACACACTATTACTGACTTGACTCACACACACACTATTACTGACTTGACTCACACACACACTATTACTGACTTGACTCGCACACACACTATTACTCACTTGACTCACACACACACTATTACTGACTTGACTCGCACACACACTATTACTGACTTGACTCGCACACACACTATTACTGACTTGACTCACACACACACTATTACTGACTTGACTCACACACACACTATTACTGACTTGACTCGCACACACACTATTACTGACTTGACTCGCACACACACTATTACTGACTTGACTCACACACACACTATTACTGACTTGACTCACACACACACTATTACTGACTTGACTCGCACACACACTATTACTGACTTGACTCGCACACACACTATTACTGACTTGACTCACACACACACACTATTACTGACTTGACTCGCACACACACTATTACTGACTTGACTCGCACACATACTATTACTGACTTGACTCACACACACACTATTACTGACTTGACTCGCACACATACTATTACTGACTTGACTCGGACACACACTATTACTGACTTGACTCGCACACACACTATTACTGACTTGACTCGCACACACACTATTACTGACTTGACTCGCACACACACTATTACTGACTTGACTCGCGCACATACTATTACTGACTTGACTCGCGCACATACTATTACTGACTTGACTCACACACACACTATTACTGACTTGACTCGCGCACATACTATTACTGACTTGACTCACACACACACTATTACTGACTTGACTCGCACAGACACTATTACTGACTTGACTCGCACAGACACTATTACTGACTTGACTCACACACACTATTACTGACTTGACTCGCACACACACTATTACTGACTTGACTCACACACACACTATTACTGACTTGACTCGCGCACATACTATTACTGACTTGACTCACACACACACTATTACTGACTTGACTCGTGCACATACTATTACTGACTTGACTCGCGCACATACTATTACTGACTTGACTCACACACACACTATTACTGACTTGACTCGTGCACATACTATTACTGACTTGACTCGTGCACATACTATTACTGACTTGACTCACACACACACTATTACTGACTTGACTCGCACAGACACTATTACTGACTTGACTCGCACACACACTATTACTGACTTGACTCGCACACACACTATTACTGACTTGACTCGCACACACACTATTACTGACTTGACTCGCACACACACTATTACTGACTTGACTCGCACACACACTATTACTGACTTGACTCACACACACACACTATTACTGACTTGACTCGCACACACACTATTACTGACTTGACTCGCACACATACTATTACTGACTTGACTCGCGCACATACTATTACTGACTTGACTCGCACACACACTATTACTGACTTGACTCGCACACACACTATTACTGACTTGACTCGCACACACACTATTACTGACTTGACTCGCACACATACTATTACTGACTTGACTCGCACACACACTATTACTGACTTGACTCGCACACACACTATTACTGACTTGACTCGCACACATACTATTACTGACTTGACTCGCGCACATACTATTACTGACTTGACTCGCACACACACTATTACTGACTTGACTCGCACACACACTATTACTGACTTGACTCGCACACATACTATTACTGACTTGACTCAGACACACACTATTACTGACTTGACTCACACACACACTATTACTGACTTGACTCGCACACATACTATTACTGACTTGACTCGCACACACACTATTACTGACTTGACTCGCACACACACTATTACTGACTTGACTCGCACACATACTATTACTGACTTGACTCGCACACACACTATTACTGACTTGACTCACACACACTATTACTGACTTGACTCACACACACACTATTACTGACTTGACTCACACACACACTATTACTGACTTGACTCGCACACACACTATTACTGACTTGACTCACACACACTATTACTGACTTGACTCACACACACTATTACTGACTTGACTCGCACACACACTATTACTGACTTGACTCACACACACACTATTACTGACTTGACTCACACACACACTATTACTGACTTGACTCGCACACACACTATTACTGACTTGACTCGCACACATACTATTACTGACTTGACTCGCACACACACTATTACTGACTTGACTCACACACACACTATTACTGACTTGACTCGCACACACACTATTACTGACTTGACTCGCACACACACTATTACTGACTTGACTCGCACACACACTATTACTGACTTGACTCGCACACATAATATTACTGACTTGACTCACACACACACTATTACTGACTTAACTCGCACAGACACTATTACTGACTTGACTCACACACACTATTACTGACTTGACTCGCGCACACACACTATTACTGACTTGACTCGCACAGACACTATTACTGACTTGACTCACACACATAATATTACTGACTTGACTCGCACAGACACTATTACTGACTTGACTCGCACACACACACACACACACACACACACACACTATTACTGACTTGACTCGCACACATACTATTACTGACTTGACTCACACACACACTATTACTGACTTGACTCGCACACACACACTATTACTGACTTGACTCACACACACACTATTACTGACTTGACTCACACACACACACACACACTATTACTGACTTGACTCACACACACACTATTACTGACTTGACTCGCACACACACACTATTACTGACTTGACTCACACACACACACTATTACTGACTTGACTCACACACACACTATTACTGACTTGACTCACACACACACACACACTATTACTGACTTGACTCACACACACACTATTACTGACTTGACTCGCACACACACACTATTACTGACTTGACTCGCACAGACACTATTACTGACTTGACTCGCACACACACTATTACTGACTTGACTCACACACACTATTACTGACTTGACTCGCACACACACACACACACACACACACATACTATTACTGACTTGACTCACACACACACTATTACTGACTTGACTCGCGCACACACACACACACACACACACACACACACACACACACACACACACACTATTACTGACTTGACTCGCACACACACACACACACACACTATTACTGACTTGACTCGCACACACACACACACACACATACTATTACTGACTGGCTGGCTGACTGACTGACTGATTGACTGACTGACTGGCTGGCTGGCTGACTGACTGACTGACTGACTGACTGACTGGCTGGCTGGCTGGCTGACTGACTGGCTGGCTGGCTGGCTGGCTGGCTGGCTGGCTGACTGACTGACTGGCTGGCTGGCTGGCTGGCTGGCTGGCTGGCTGGCTGGCTGGCTGGCTGGCTGACTGACTGGCTGGCTGGCTGGCTGGCTGGCTGGCTGGCTGACTGACTGACTGACTGACTGACTGACTGACTGACTGACTGTAGATGGGGTTGGTGAAAGAGCCTTTCTGTGTGGAGTTTGCATGTTCTCCCCGTGTCCCCTACCTATAGGGCAGGGGTGGGCAACTTTGACGATGGAGAGGGCCACTTTATTTCCACACTCACTCCCTAGGGCCATATATTACTGTCGTAGCAAAAATAGCCGATCTACAAGCACAAAACGCGTCGCAGCACAACGCGTTTTGTGCTTGTAGATCGGCTATTTTTGCTATATTCGAATTGAAATCTTGAATTATTTTTTTGCTATTTTTGAATTGGAATCCTGAAAATTTACATTTTTATGTAATTTCAAATGCCTTTAATTATACTTGTGTTGAAGCAATGAGCTACTAATTTAGACTGAAGTAATTAAAGCGGGTCATGTTTGCATGTTGTGGAATTGTAAACGGCTGAAACCAATATTATATCAGTATTGTGACATTAACCTGAGGGCCACATTTAGTGAAGGTGTGGCCCCAGGGCCGCCAGTTGCCCACCCCTGAGGTTATAGGTATACCCTCACAAAGAAAAATCATGCAGTAATCCTGGTCTCTATACTGCCTCCCCCTGGCCAGCCGGGGCGCGGCCTGGTGGAGGACAAAGGAACAGGTCGGACTAGCGTGTTCCTTCCACGCGCTATACCGTCGAACCGGGGAAACTCCCCCTCTCTGTCAGGTGATAAGAAGTAGTCACGCATTGAAGGAAAGCGTGAGCTCGGTTCGTGGCTCCACCCAGGTTGGCAGAGGGAGAGAATAGCTCCCATGATTACAGTTTAGGCAATTTAATTAGCATTAGGATTAAATATAAAACATAGATAGACATTATAGATATCTATAGATTGTTTGGTGTGATTGACCTACAGATTATGTAGTCTATGTCAGGGGTTCTCAACCTGTGGGTCGCGATCCCTACTGGGGTCGCCAAATTATTTTTGGGGGTCCCCAAATTATTTAAAAAAATAAAAACGTTTCTTTTTTTTTTTGCAACTGGATGGCTGGAAAATGGACATTAAGTGTTTACATATATTGTACATATGAGTAGTCCTCATGTCGTTGTAGTCCGAAGGGAACTTGTAGTCCTGGCTGAGTCCTCTAGTCGTTGTAGTCCGAGGGGAACTTGTAGTCCTGGCTGAGTCCTCTAGTCGTTGTAGTCCGAGGGGAACTTGTAGTCCTGGCTGAGTCCTCTAGTCGTTGCAGTCCGAGGGGAACTTGTAGTCCTGGCTGAGTCCTCATGTCGTTGCAGTCCGAGGGGAACTTGTAGTCCTGGCTGAGTCCTCATGTCGTTGCAGTCCGAGGGGAACTTGTAGTTCTGGCTGAGTCCTCTAGTCGTTGCAGTCCGAGGGGAACTTGTAGTTCTGGCTGAGTCCTCATGTCGTTGCATGATTATGATTATAATTTGCATCTTTGCATCTACCCGTGTGAACGCAGCATGCAGAGAGTATTATGATTTGCATCTTTGCATCTACCCGTGTGAACGCAGCATGCAGAGAGTATTATGATTTGCATCTTTGCATCTACCCGTGTGAACGCAGCATGCAGAGAGCATTATGATTTGCATCTTTGCATCTACCCGTGTGAACGCAGCATGCAGAGAGCATTATGATTTGCATCTTTGCATCTACCCGTGTGAACGCAGCATGCAGAGAGCATTATGATTTGCATCTTTGCATCTACCCGTGTGAACGCAGCATGCAGAGAGTATTATGATTTGCATCTTTGCATCTACCCGTGTGAACGCAGCATGCAGAGAGCATTATGATTTGCATCTTTGCATCTACCCGTGTGAACGCAGCATGCAGAGAGTATTATGATTTGCATCTTTGCATCTACCCGTGTGAACGCAGCATGCAGAGAGTATTATGATTTGCATCTTTGCATCTACCCGTGTGAACGCAGCATGCAGAGAGTATTATGATTTGCATCTTTGCATCTACCCGTGTGAACGCAGCATGCAGAGAGCATTATGATTTGCCAAAGGACAGTGGTGGAAAAAGTACTCAATTGTTTTACTTAAGTAAAAGTACTAATACTGCAATTTGCGTTGCGACGCATTGTGAGCTTGTAGATCGGCTATTTTCAAATGGCCGAAATGTATAGGGTTGAAGTGGTTAATGTATGTTTTCTAATCAAAATTAAAATCGCCAAAGTAACTAGTAACTAAAGTTTACAAATGATTGTAGTGGAGTAAAAGTACAAATTTTGGCTCTGAGATGTAGTGGAGTAGAAGTAAAAGTACTGGAAATTGGAAATACTCAAGTAAAGTACAAATACCTCAAAAAAGTAGTACTTAAGTAAAAGTACTTAGTTTCTTTCCACCACTGCCAGAGGACAGGTAGATAAACAGATCAAGGGGTGAGGGTTAGAAAATCAAATGCCTTTAATTGTCTCCACCAGGCCGAAGGCATGGGGAGAGAGTATGTTTTGCACTCCGTCCGTGTGTGTGTGTGTGTGTCCTTCCGTCCGTCCGTTACCAGCTAATCTCCGGCACCGTTAACCCGGTCGATGCCAAACTTTGCACACACACTCCCTGGATGCCAACGATGAACCTCTGCCCCGCATTTTCCAGAACGGCCTGTTATAGCGCCACCAGGAGGCCGACTTTTGTAAAACACATTTGTTGATATTACTCCTCCACATTCTGTCCAAAAATCTCACAAATCGTTACACAGTATCTCTATGGTCATGTGCTGAAGTCGGATCTGTCCGATATTTCATATTCCATCCTAATTGGCTATAATTGGCTTTCACAGTTTGCAAGATTGCCCCGTTTTGAACAAAAGCCTCAAATCATGAACACAGCATGCAATTTACGTGAAATCTTTCACACATTTTCTTACTAGGCTGAGGAATATATCCCACCCTTTTCACATTGGCCTGTTATAGCGCCACCAACAGCTTGATTTTTGAAAAAACACATTTTTGGAACAAAATGCCTCAAATCATCCAATTGCCATCAAAGGCAAACATGTTTATATTACTCCTAAACATTTTGCCAAACATCTCACACAGTCCTATCCTCCTGGTGGAGACCTGTGCCCAGAAGGGCACTTTTTCTAGTTATACTTGTGTTGAAGCAATGAGCTACTAATTTAGACTGAAGTAATTACAGCGGGTCATGTTTGCATTTTGTGGAATTGTAAACAGCTGAAACCACAATATTATATCAGTATTCTGACTTTAACCTGAGGGCCACATTTAGTGAAGGTGGGGGCCGCATGTGGCCCCCGGGCCGCCAGTTGCCCACCCCTGATTTAGGCATTTATCAGACGCTCTTAATCCAGATCGATTTACATTAAGCAAGAACAAAAAGCATGGCAATACATCACATATATAAAAAGTAGTTATCATGAAACATGTGTAAGCTAAGAACGTAACAGTGGAATATCTAATGAGACTATATATATCAACTATGCATACTATACTATATTATACTATATTATTATTATTATACTATTATTATACTATACTATATTATACTATACATGTGTACTATAAAGTGCTATGACTACATAAAATGCAATTCTAGAGCTGTCTACGTAACAAGCTATAAGTCTGTATAAAATTCTATCTAAGTCTACATAAAGTGCTATCTAAGGGGCTAGGAGGGCAAGTGCTACGGGCCATGATGGAGTCTGAAAAGGTGGGTGTTCAGACTACGGCGGAAGATTGGGAGTGAGTCTGCGGTTCTGACTGCAATACGGGAAGTTCATTCCACAGTTTTGGAGTGGACTGTGGCAGTGTGACTGACCCACTAATATCCCGACATGCCATCCATCGTATTCGACGTGGCCAGATAAATGATTCGCGCCTATATAACCATCATTCAACATCACAGCCATATGACACTAACCTATGTGGGAAAATATCCCAAGCCTATTCTGTGCTGGCAAAAAACAAGGATCCACCTAATCTCTGGCATAGACTTCTCTTAGAGATATCACTCCTGAAAGGCCGTCAAACCTTCTTTTTTTTAGGACAAAGAGGCTCTTAATTTCTAATACGGCCTTATATATATCGCTTGTCAGGCCAATTAACACGTCGGGAGGCGGGATCGGGCTGACAAGTGTCAGAGCACAACCTCGACACAAAACCACCATTGTGCTTTTTTTTGGAAGAGGACACACAGGGGTCACAGAATGGATAAGGGGCTGCGTTGGGGACAAGAACGGGTCATAGAATGGATAAGGGGCTGCGTGGGGGACACGCCGGGGTCATAGAATGGATAGGGGGGCCGACGTGCAGGGAATAGGTGAGGGCCAGCGTGCTTTCGGTGGCCGTGTGGCGGGCTGGTCGTGGCGACACTTCTTTCATCACGTGTCACGTATTGGAAGCCGCGACTGACTGGCAGGTGCAAAGAAACGCTGTGTATAATGTGCCTGTTCTTGAACCCATTTAAGACCTGAGGTCCTACAGGCTCATAGGCTCAACTTATGTAACTTTAATTGCACTTTATGTAGACATAGTATAGTTTTCCTTAGAATAGATAGATATTCCACTGTTCGGACAACTTTAGTTTTTTTCAACCAAGGTTCATGTTTTAGGTTGTTATTAGAGAAAGTAAAGGTTCATGTTTTAGGTTGTTATTAGAGAAAGTAAAGGTTCATGTTTTAGGTTGTTATTAGAGAAAGTAAAGGTTCATGTTTTAGGTTGTTATTAGAGAAAGTAAAGGTTCATGTTTTAGGTTGTTATTAGAGAAAGTAAAAGATGAGTGTCCATTTATTTTATTTTGCTGCTTTCTTTCATTTTAGGGATTTTAGCTTTTTTTGACAGGGGGGGGGGGGGGGGGGGGGGGGCATTCGAGCATGGGGCTAAATATGTATCTTTTTACACACTTTTATGGTGATTTCTTTTTTTATGGTTTACTATAGTCCTAATAAACCCCAGGAAATGACATCTGGCCACAGAAGATCACAGGATCTACTGAATGTGAAGGTAGTCTATACCAGGGGTTCTCAACCCGTGGGTCGCGACCCCTCGGGGGGTCGCCAAATTATTTTAGGGGGTCCCCAAATAATTAAAAAAAAAAAAAAAACTTTTTTTTAATTTTGTTTTTCACGATTTTTCAAAAATAGCAGACCTACAAGTTCATAGCGCGCCACTCGGTGGCGCGCTACGAGCTTGTAGATCTGCTATTTTTAAATAGCTAAATTATAACAATGCTTAAAACACCAAAAGGGGTTCCCGCCCAAAATGGTTTAAGGTTATTGTAGCAGTCAATTTATATTGGGGGTCGGGAGGGGGCGGGGCGGGGGTCCCGAGACGTTGCCAAAGCATTTTCGGGGGTCCCCGGCCAAAAACGTTGAGAACCCCTGGTCTATACTACCCTATACTGCTACTGTGTGTATAGGCTCAATATGTCAGTTTGACACATTCAGTAGATCCTTTGTGGCCAGATGTAATTTCTTGGGGTCTAGTAGGACTATAGTAAATAATAATAAAAAAAAATCGCCATAAAAGTTTGTAAAAAAAGAACATAGCCTATTTATTTAGCACCATGCTCGAATGCCCCCCCCCCCCCCCCCCTGTCAAAAACTGCTAAAATCCCTAAAACGAAAGAAAGCAGCAAATGAAAGAAAATTAACACTCACCTTTTAGTTTCTCTAATAACAACCTAAAACATGAACCTTGGTTGAAAAAAACTAAAGTTGTCCTTTAAGCTTACGTAGGATTCATGATGATTTTTGAAAAATCGTGAAATTGTGGCACAAATCTTTGAATATATATTCTTTCAGAGCGAACGTTTTAAACTCAAATCTTTGCTTCTGGGAGGTCCCTGGCTGGAACAACATATTTTCAGATGGGGGGTCTGCGGCCGATTATATTTTGGGGGTCCTTGACATGAAATATTGAGCACCACTGACATAGAAACAGGTATTTCAGAAAACTGTCATGATTTTTTAATTTCGATGTCAGGCCTAAATGGGTTAAAGGTACATTCAGTGATTTTACTTAATTCAACTATCACTTATTTTTTCTTATTTTTTGGATAATCCTCCCTACTATAAAGTGTGCTGACCATATAAGGAGTTCCCCCCTGTCCCCAGTGAGCCCCTGGGGTCAAAAAAACCTAGTTTCGGTTTGGGCTTTGGGTGGCAAAGCTTTCATCCAATCAGGATGAGAGGTCCCTTCCTCCAATCATGATCGAGTGGGGCGGGCATTGGTGCACGTGCTGTTGGTCTGTTGTACTTCCCCCACTGTAGAGCGTGTGCATGTGCACATCTTGTTACCGGGTGGACCGGGTTTTTTTCCAAATCACCCAAATCACTGAATGCTCCTTTAAGGCGTAGGGGGGGCGGGGGGGGGGGGTGGCTACAGGGAGACGAGATGTCAAAAGCACAACAAAACAGCCAATACACAGAAGAGGAGGGAGAGAATGAGGAGGAGGGGGGGGAGGGGGGGATAAAGGAGGGGGGGGGGGGGGGTAAGTTTGAAGCAAAGCCTTTCGGACGTGTGTGACATTAAGGACCTCGTGGGGCCGTGGTGGAGTCGCGTCAACGGACCGTAACGTCCGTCCGTCCGTATGACTGGCGTCTTCGTGCGCCCGGGTTGAAGTAACGCGTTGTAGCAGCAGCACGATGAGGAGCGGTCACCGTGATGTCACACGGCCTGTGATGACATGTCAAAACATTTAGGGGGGGGGGGAGAGGGCGGGGGCTTAGACACTGAAAGGTCACTTATCCCATTTTGACCTGAGATTAGATTCTAAAAATGTCTTCTAAATCCTGACAGTTTTCTGAAAAAGCCATGTTTCTATGTCAGTCGTTCTTCGATTTTTCAAAAATAGCAGACCTACAAGCTCGTAGCGCGCCACTCGGTGCCGCGCTATGAGCTTGTAGATCTGCTATTTTTCAATAGCTAAAGCATAACATAATGCTAACACCAAAAGGGGTTAAAGTTGACATAGTTTTGACGAGTGTTTAGTCTCACCTCAGCCTCTCTGTGGAAGTATGAAATAACACAAGCATCGGCCCTCATTTCATTTAGACCTGAGATCCATTCTACCCCTATGTGTGTCAGTGGTTCTCAAACATTATCATGTCAAGGACTCCCAAAATTATATGTAATTGGCCGCCGCCCCCCCCATCTGAAAATATGTCGTTCCAGGGACCCCCCCAGAAGCAAAGATTTGAGTTAAAAACGTTCACTCTGAAAGAATATATATTCAAACAGTTGCGCCACGTTTTCACGATTTTTCAAAAAACAGCAGATCTACAAGCTCGAGAGCTTGTAGGTCTGCTATTTTTCAAAAGCTAACACTGTGTGAAAAGAGGAGTTAACGGGCAATTATGGGCACTAGATTTGCCCGTAAACCTCAAGTTTAGCAGCATATACAGTTAATATACGGTAATATACAGGTGTGATGGTACATATACAGTTAATATACGGTAATATACAGGTGTGATGGTACATATACAGTTAATATACGGTAATATACAGGTGTGATGGTACATATACAGTTAATATACGGTAATATACAGGTGTGATGGTACATATACAGTTAATATACGGTAATATACAGGTGTGATGGTACATATACAGTTAATATACGGTAATATACAGGTGTGATGGTACATATACAGTTAATATACGGTAATATACAGGTGTGATGGTACATATACAGTTAATATACGGTAATATACAGGTGTGATGGTACATATACAGTTAATATACGGTAATATACAGGTGTGATGGTACATATACAGTTAATATACGGTAATATACAGGTGTGATGGTACATATACAGTTAATATACGGTAACATACAGGTGTGATGGTACATATACAGTTAATATACGGTAATATACAGGTGTGATGGTACAATTCGGGAGTTTACCGGAGTTTGTTGGAAAGTTTAACGGGGGTTTCCTGTAATACACACATCCGTATTCGTATCGGATGCGTTGTGAGCTTGTAGATCTGCTGTTTTCAGAGCACAGCCAAACATAAAATGACTTGTCTTCTAGTTCTACTGGATCTCTCGTATTCATTGTCATTCTTGTATGGAATGACAATAAAACTCCTTGAACCTTGAACCTCTTCTCCACTAATCCCTCCCTGACATTATTTAGTCTAAGTTTTTAATTTGTTGACGAAATTGTCATTGCTATATTTAGTCATATTGTTTTGTTCATTTTTTAGTTTAGTCACAGTTTAGTTTCCAACCAGTGAAAAAAAGGCAGTCGACGAGCATTTCTCCTCACATGGTTTTTCTGTCGACGAAATCAACACTAAACTAGAAAGGTCGCAATTTTAAAAAATTGCAAAGTGTGGTTGCCGCAGTGGCTTACATATGCCCCTCCCACTGATATTGCCAGCCAATTACAATGTCACGTCACCCCTGCGATCATGTGTAAGTAATTCGGAGGGGATTTCTCCCCCAAAAACGTTTTTGCACCATACGGATACATTTTTGGCATTTGCGGCGCCCCCTATTGATGAAAATGGAATTGCTTTTGGCTTTTGGTTGATTGAACCACCCGCGACATGTGATTACAATTTGGGATGGATCGGACATTCTGTTCGTGATTTATGGTATTTTTTGTAAAATAGGCCCCTCCTACTAACTTCGGAAGCCGATTACAGCCGAACGATACGCACTATCAAAATTCCGCCGTTCGAGTTTTCATCGGAAAGGTCCAGAGATCACGTGTACAGATTTTTGTGAGATTTAGACAAATTCTGTAGGAGGAAAAGCAAAAAGTGTGTTTTGGACAAAATTCAAAATGGCGGAAAATCTATCATGACGCAAATGGGCGTGGCCTATATGGGGAGATGCGTCATGACCAGGCCCGAACGGAATACGCGGCCGCGGTGTTCCGATGAAAACGACGCGGAATTTCCGCGGAAATTTAACACGTTCATGTTGTAGTTTACTTTACCCAGGCCAGCATAATATTAACCAGTGGACGCACCCGCCCCTCCCTCCTCCCCTCATTCTCTACTGCTGACTAATATGTTGGAGGCTCTGGACGAGAATATTTAATATAACTTTATCAAAACTTCAAAAGCTGTCGGAAGTCCTGTCTGATTTACTGCAGAGGAGCCGACTGCTGAGTGACACGCGTCTTCGTCGTCATTCAATAACTTTTATTCGGATGGGGGCCGCGGGGGGTGTTGTTTCTTGTTTGCCAACACACAATGGATTACCTAACAGAAATTTCGAGCGTCTGAAGCAACAGGAGTGCGAGTGATTTGGGTAAGTAGCATTTACATTTAGGCTACTATTGTAGCTTAGCTGGTTTGGTTAACATGCTGAACTAAATCTAAAAAAATTGGGCAGCGTTGCTGCGTTTCGATCGCTCCGAGAGGCGAGAGAGAGCTGAGAGAGAGAGAAAGTGTGTGTGTTTGGAGAGACTGCATGCGATGTGCGTGCGAGAGAGAGCGAAAGTGTGTGTGTGTGTGTATTTGGAGAGAGCGTGCGTGCGAGAGAGTGAGTGAGTGAGTGCATGCGTGCGTGTGTGTGTGTGTGTGTGTGTGTGAGAGAGAATATGAAATATTTTTAGATAGTATTACTCAAAATGTTAATGTAACACATCTGTTTACAGTTACACGGTACACCTTTTTTTAATTCCTATTTATATTCATATTTATTTGTACATAGATTGTTTTCTTGATTGTCTCGTTTCACTTTTGCTTTGGCAATGTAAACATATGTTTTCTCATGCCAGGCAATAAAGCTAATTTGATTTGAATTGAATTGAATTGAGAGAAAACCTTTAGCTGAGAGAGATGAAGCAGGAGCCAGGGACCCCATATCAAATTGTGTTGCAGATTCAACTTTTTAATATAGCTTGCCCACTCTGTTTTGGTGCCTAGCTTGCCCTGGTGCCCAGTCTGCCCTCCTTTCCCTAGTGCCCACTCTGTTTTGGTGCCTAGCTTTCCCTGGTGCCCAGTCTGCCCACCTTTCCCTAGTGCCCACTCTGTTTTGGTGCCCACCTTTCCCTAGTGCCCACTCTGTTTTGGTGCCCACCTATCCCTGCTGCCCACCTATCCCTGGTGCCCAGTCTGCCCACCTTTCCCTAGTGCCCACTCTGTTTTGGTGCCCACCTATCCCTAGTGCCCAGTCTGCCCACCGTTTCCTAGTGCCCACTCTGTTTTGGTGCCCTAGTGCCCTAGACAGCACCATGTCAAACAGTGCAGTGTTGTGTTGGATTCATGTTCAGTATTTTTAGACACCCACTTAGTCGCACTGTCGCAGCATGAGGCATCATTTGGGAACTTGTAGATCTGCTATTTTCAACTAATGTTACCCTCAGAATAGGGATGCTAGGGTTTTAACACATTGTCTTTGTTTTGCAGTACGATCTAGGACTGAAACCCTGGCTGCCTGCCTCTCCAAGACCCATGTACTGCTGAGAGGAAGAAGTTTGTGTTGGATTTTATAAAGGCTCTGGTTGAGGCAGATATTCCTCTTGAGGAAGCCCCCAAGCTGGCCCCTGGCTATCTGGCTGGCTGATTGACTGACTGACTGACTGACTGACTGACTGACTGACTGACTAGCTGGCTATAACTGACTGGCTAACTGACTGGCTGGCTGGTTAACGGACTGAGTGGCTGGCTGGCTGGCTAATGGACTGACTGGCTGGCTGACTGACTGACTGGCTAACGGACTGGCTGACTGACAGACTGACTGACTGGCTGGCTTTTTGGCTGGCTGGCTAATGGACTGCTGGCTGGCTGGCTTGTATGTTCATGGACCCATTGAAATTTAATTTCACATTTGTTATTTGAATTGTACTAAAGGATGTTCATGAAGGAGTGAATTATTATTGAATAAAAATGGATGAAGTCGAACATTTGACTAATAGATCTTAATTACTTTGTTGTGGTACTTTAAGGTTTATTTCGCATATTTAGAGTTATTTTTGCTCTAAACACATTGATTATAGTCCTGGATAACTGTCTAAAACCTTAAAAGGAAAAAAAAACACTCCGCAGAATCCCGCAGATTTTCCTCCGGAGTCACCGCAGAAAAACAGAAAAAAACCCGCAGATTCCGTTTGGCCTTAGTCATGACCCAAGGAATCCAGGGAAAAAATCATTTTGATTTTACGACCTACGGTTCAAGAGTTATAAGCCAAAGCGTAAAGTGGGCTGTTATAGCGCCACCATGAGGCCGACCGATAACATTATAAGTTAATTAATTTTAGTAATTATTATGAACCTACCCTCCAAGTTTTGTAACTATAGTGCTTACAGTCTCAGAGGAAAAAATACTTGAATGTGATTTTTTGCATTTTCCCATTCATGTCAATGGGGAGATTTAATGCACGAATAAATTCATATCAATTAAACTATACAACATTTCTCTTAGCAAAGTACAAGCACACCATTCTGATTTTTTCCGGTCGATTTGACATATGGCTCAAGTGCGTACAGTCAAAACTGTGGGAGGAGTAGCATTTCAAAATAAAGGTTACTCCAGGGTGAATAATAAAGTGTTACGATTACAATAGTCTGGTTGCCCTGTTAGGGCAACCACACTAATAACACCAAGCACTTGCCTGTATATACAGGTACAGTATGTGTGTTTTAGTGAGTGAGAGAGGGAGGGAGGGAGGGAGAGATGAGAGAGAGAGAGATGAGACTGAGCAGAGTCCTCTGGCCGTGTAAACAAAGCCCCTCTCAGTGGACAGAATGCCAGGGAGCCCCCAGACCCCCATCCAGACCCCCTCCAGACCCCTCCAGACCCCATCCAGACCCCCATCCAGACCCCCTCCAGACCCCCATCCAGACCCCCATCCAGAACCCTCTCCAAACCAAGAAATCCAAGTTGACAAGAACCAGACCCTGGATCAGGCCTTGGCCTCGGGCCCTCGGCAGCATTCTTCATCACTCGGCACACAACTTAAGATGAGATGTTGACATTTCCCCTCTATTGCGGCAGAAATTAGTCACACGGCGAGTTGGAAGGGGAGGGGGGGGGGGGGGGGGGGGGGGAGTAGGAGGAAAGAAAAGGAAAGAAATGAGTCAACTTGTTTTGAATAGCAGGCTCACGTTAAACGTTATGAAAGGCCAGTCGCTGCGGTCATCTTAACCGGGTTAAGTATTGATTAAAGGCCAGTCGCTGTGGTCATCTTAACCGGGTTAAGTATTGATTAAAGGCCAGTCGCTGTGGTCATCTCAACCGGGTTAAGTATTGATTAAAGGCCAGTCGCTGTGGTCATCTCAACCGGGTTAAGTATTGATTAAAGGCCAGTCGCTGTGGTCATCTCAACCGGGTTAAGTATTGATTAAAGGCCAGTCGCTGTGGTCATCTTAACCGGGTTAAGTATTGATTAAAGGCCAGTCGCTGTGGTCATCTTAACCGGGTTAAGTATTGATTAAAGGCCAGTCGCTGTGGTCATCTTAACCGGGTTAAGTATTGATTAAAGGCCAGTCGCTGTGGTCATCTTAACCGGGTTAAGTATTGATTAAAGGCCAGTCGCTGTGGTCATCTTAACCGGGTTAAGTATTGATTAAAGGCCAGTCGCTGTGGTCATCTTAACCGGGTTAAGTATTGATTAAAGGCCAGTCGCTGTGGTCATCTTAACCGGGTTAAGTATTGATTAAAGGCCAGTCGCTGTGGTCATCTTAACCGGGTTAAGTATTGATTAAAGGCCAGTCGCTGTGGTCCTCTCAACCGGGTTAAGTATTGATTAAAGGCCAGTCGCTGTGGTCATCTCAACCGGGTTAAGTATTGATTAAAGGCCAGTCGCTGTGGTCATCTTAACCGGGTTAAGTATTGATTAAAGGCCAGTCGCTGTGGTCATCTTAACCGGGTTAAGTATTGATTAAAGGCCAGTCGCTGTGGTCATCTTAACCGGGTTAAGTATTGATTAAAGGCCAGTCGCTGTGGTCATCTTAACCGGGTTAAGTATTGATTAAAGGCCAGTCGCTGTGGTCATCTTAACCGGGTTAAGTATTGATTAAAGGCCAGTCGCTGTGGTCATCTTAACCGGGTTAAGTATTGATTAAAGGCCAGTCGCTGTGGTCATCTTAACCGGGTTAAGTATTGATTAAAGGCCAGTCGCTGTGGTCATCTTAACCGGGTTAAGTATTGATTAAAGGCCAGTCGCTGTGGTCATCTCAACCGGGTTAAGTATTGATTAAAGGCCAGTCGCTGTGGTCATCTTAACCGGGTTAAGTATTGATTAAAGGCCAGTTGCTGTGGTCATCTTAACCGGGTTAAGTATTGATTAAAGGCCAGTCGCTGTGGTCATCTTAACCGGGTTAAGTATTGATTAAAGGCCAGTCGCTGTGGTCATCTTAACCGGGTTAAGTATTGATTAAAGGCCAGTCGCTGTGGTCATCTTAACCGGGTTAAGTATTGATTAAAGGCCAGTCGCTGTGGTCATCTTAACCGGGTTAAGTATTGATTAAAGGCCAGTCGCTGTGGTCATCTTAACCGGGTTAAGTATTGATTAAAGGCCAGTCGCTGTGGTCCTCTTAACCGGGTTAAGTATTGATTAAAGGCCAGTCGCTGTGGTCATCTTAACCGGGTTAAGTATTGATTAAAGGCCAGTCGCTGTGGTCATCTTAACCGGGTTAAGTATTGATTAAAGGCCAGTCGCTGTGGTCATCTCAACCGGGTTAAGTATTTATTAAAGGCCAGTCGCTGTGGTCATCTTAACCGGGTTAAGTATTGATTAAAGGCCAGTCGCTGTGGTCATCTTAACCGGGTTAAGTATTGATTAAAGGCCAGTCGCTGTGGTCCTCTTAACCGGGTTAAGTATTGATTAAAGGCCAGTCGCTGTGGTCATCTTAACCAGGTTAAGTATTGATTAAAGGCCAGTCACTGTGGTCATCTCAACCAGGTTAGGTATTGATTAAAGGCCAGTCGCTGTGGTCATCTTAACCGGGTTAAGTATTGATTAAAGGCCAGTCGCTGTGGTCCTCTTAACCGGGTTAAGTATTGATTAAAGGCCAGTCGCTGTGGTCATCTTAACCGGGTTAAGTATCGATTAAAGGCCAGTCGCTGTGGTCCTCTTAACCGGGTTAAGTATTGATTAAAGGCCAGTCGCTGTGGTCATCTCAACCAGGTTAAGTATTGATTAAAGGCCAGTCGCTGTGGTCATCTCAACCGGGTTAAGTATTGATTAAAGGCCAGTCGCTGTGGTCATCTTAACCGGGTTAAGAATTTATTAAAGGCCAGTCGCTGTGGTCATCTTAACCGGGTTAAGTATTGATTAAAGGCCAGTCGCTGTGGTCATCTTAACCGGGTTAAGAATTTATTAAAGGCCAGTCGCTGTGGTCATCTTAACCGGGTTAAGTATTGATTAAAGGCCAGTCGCTGTGGTCATCTTAACCGGGTTAAGTATTGATTAAAGGCCAGTCGCTGTGGTCATCTTAACCGGGTTAAGTATTGATTAAAGGCCAGTCGCTGTGGTCATCTTAACCGGGTTAAGTATTGATTAAAGGCCAGTCGCTGTGGTCCTCTTAACCGGGTTAAGTATTGATTAAAGGCCAGTCGCTGTGGTCATCTCAACCGGGTTAAATATTGATTAAAGGCCAGTCGCTGTGGTCATCTTAACCGGGTTAAGTATTGATTAAAGGCCAGTCGCTGTGGTCCTCTTAACCGGGTTAAGTATTGATTAAAGGCCAGTCGCTGTGGTCATCTCAACCAGGTTAAGTATTGATTAAAGGCCAGTCGCTGTGGTCATCTTAACCGGGTTAAGTATTGATTAAAGGCCAGTCGCTGTGGTCATCTTAACCGGGTTAAGTATTGATTAAAGGCCAGTCGCTGTGGTCATCTCAACCGGGTTAAGTATTTATTAAAGGCCAGTCGCTGTGGTCATCTTAACCGGGTTAAGTATTGATTAAAGGCCAGTCGCTGTGGTCATCTTAACCGGGTTAAGTATTGATTAAAGGCCAGTCGCTGTGGTCATCTTAACCGGGTTAAGTATTGATTAAAGGCCAGTCGCTGTGGTCATCTCAACCGGGTTAAGTATTTATTAAAGGCCAGTCGCTGTGGTCATCTTAACCGGGTTAAGTATTGATTAAAGGCCAGTCGCTGTGGTCATCTTAACCGGGTTAAGTATTGATTAAAGGCCAGTCGCTGTGGTCCTCTTAACCGGGTTAAGTATTGATTAAAGGCCAGTCGCTGTGGTCATCTTAACCAGGTTAAGTATTGATTAAAGGCCAGTCACTGTGGTCATCTCAACCAGGTTAGGTATTGATTAAAGGCCAGTCGCTGTGGTCATCTTAACCGGGTTAAGTATTGATTAAAGGCCAGTCGCTGTGGTCCTCTTAACCGGGTTAAGTATTGATTAAAGGCCAGTCGCTGTGGTCATCTCAACCGGGTTAAGTATTGATTAAAGGCCAGTCGCTGTGGTCATCTCAACCGGGTTAAGTATCGATTAAAGGCCAGTCGCTGTGGTCCTCTTAACCGGGTTAAGTATTGATTAAAGGCCAGTCGCTGTGGTCATCTCAACCAGGTTAAGTATTGATTAAAGGCCAGTCGCTGTGGTCATCTCAACCAGGTTAAGTATTGATTAAAGGCCAGTCGCTGTGGTCATCTCAACCAGGTTAAGTATTTATTAAAGGCCAGTCGCTGTGGTCCTCTTAACCGGGTTAAGTATTGATTAAAGGCCAGTCGCTGTGGTCATCTTAACCGGGTTAAGTATTGATTAAAGGCCAGTCGCTGTGGTCATCTTAACCGGGTTAAGTATTGATTAAAGGCCAGTCGCTGTGGTCCTCTTAACCGGGTTAAGTATTGATTAAAGGCCAGTCGCTGTGGTCATCTTAACCGGGTTAAGAATTTATTAAAGGCCAGTCGCTGTGGTCATCTTAACCGGGTTAAGTATTGATTAAAGGCCAGTCGCTGTGGTCATCTTAACCGGGTTAAGAATTTATTAAAGGCCAGTCGCTGTGGTCATCTTAACCGGGTTAAGTATTGATTAAAGGCCAGTCGCTGTGGTCATCTTAACCGGGTTAAGTATTGATTAAAGGCCAGTCGCTGTGGTCATCTTAACCGGGTTAAGTATTGATTAAAGGCCAGTCGCTGTGGTCATCTCAACCGGGTTAAGTATTGATTAAAGGCCAGTCGCTGTGGTCATCTTAACCGGGTTAAGTATTGATTAAAGGCCAGTCGCTGTGGTCCTCTTAACCGGGTTAAGTATTGATTAAAGGCCAGTCGCTGTGGTCATCTCAACCGGGTTAAGTATCGATTAAAGGCCAGTCGCTGTGGTCATCTTAACCGGGTTAAGTATTGATTAAAGGCCAGTCGCTGTGGTCATCTCAACCAGGTTAAGTATTGATTAAAGGCCAGTCGCTGTGGTCATCTCAACCAGGTTAAGTATTGATTAAAGGCCAGTCGCTGTGGTCATCTCAACCAGGTTAAGTATTTATTAAAGGCCAGTCGCTGTGGTCCTCTTAACCGGGTTAAGTATTGATTAAAGGCCAGTCGCTGTGGTCATCTCAACCAGGTTAAGTATTGATTAAAGGCCAGTCGCTGTGGTCATCTCAACCAGGTTAAGTATTGATTAAAGGCCAGTCGCTGTGGTCATCTCAACCAGGTTAAGTATTTATTAAAGGCCAGTCGCTGTGGTCCTCTTAACCGGGTTAAGTATTGATTAAAGGCCAGTCGCTGTGGTCATCTTAACCGGGTTAAGAATTTATTAAAGGCCAGTCGCTGTGGTCCTCTTAACCGGGTTAAGTATTGATTAAAGGCCAGTTGCTGTGGTCATCTTAACCAGGTTAAGTATTGATTAAAGGCCAGTCGCTGTGGTCATCTTAACCGGGTTAAGTATTGATTAAAGGCCAGTCGCTGTGGTCATCTTAACCGGGTTAAGAATTTATTAAAGGCCAGTCGCTGTGGTCATCTTAACCGGGTTAAGTATTGATTAAAGGCCAGTCGCTGTGGTCATCTTAACCGGGTTAAGTATTGATTAAAGGCCAGTCGCTGTGGTCATCTTAACCGGGTTAAGTATTGATTAAAGGCCAGTCGCTGTGGTCATCTTAACCGGGTTAAGTATTGATTAAAGGCCAGTCGCTGTGGTCCTCTTAACCGGGTTAAGTATTGATTAAAGGCCAGTCGCTGTGGTCATCTCAACCGGGTTAAGTATTGATTAAAGGCCAGTCGCTGTGGTCATCTTAACCGGGTTAAGTATTGATTAAAGGCCAGTCGCTGTGGTCATCTTAACCGGGTTAAGTATTGATTAAAGGCCAGTCGCTGTGGTCCTCTTAACCGGGTTAAGTATTGATTAAAGGCCAGTCGCTGTGGTCATCTCAACCGGGTTAAGTATTGATTAAAGGCCAGTCGCTGTGGTCATCTTAACCGGGTTAAGTATTGATTAAAGGCCAGTCGCTGTGGTCATCTTAACCGGGTTAAGTATTGATTAAAGGCCAGTCGCTGTGGTCATCTCAACCAGGTTAAGTATTGATTAAAGGCCAGTCGCTGTGGTCATCTTAACCGGGTTAAGTATTGATTAAAGGCCAGTCGCTGTGGTCATCTTAACCGGGTTAAGTATTGATTAAAGGCCAGTCGCTGTGGTCATCTTAACCGGGTTAAGTATTGATTAAAGGCCAGTCGCTGTGGTCATCTCAACCGGGTTAAGTATTGATTAAAGGCCAGTCGCTGTGGTCATCTTAACCGGGTTAAGTATTGATTAAAGGCCAGTCGCTGTGGTCCTCTTAACCGGGTTAAGTATTGATTAAAGGCCAGTCGCTGTGGTCCTCTTAACCGGGTTAAGTATTGATTAAAGGCCAGTCGCTGTGGTCCTCTTAACCGGGTTAAGTATTGATTAAAGGCCAGTCGCTGTGGTCCTCTTAACCGGGTTAAGTATTGATTAAAGGCCAGTCGCTGTGGTCATCTTAACCGGGTTAAGTATTGATTAAAGGCCAGTCGCTGTGGTCATCTCAACCGGGTTAAGTATTGATTAAAGGCCAGTCGCTGTGGTCATCTTAACCGGGTTAAGTATTGATTAAAGGCCAGTCGCTGTGGTCATCTTAACCGGGTTAAGTATTGATTAAAGGCCAGTCGCTGTGGTCATCTTAACCGGGTTAAGTATTGATTAAAGGCCAGTCGCTGTGGTCATCTTAACCGGGTTAAGTATTGATTAAAGGCCAGTCGCTGTGGTCATCTCAACCGGGTTAAGTATTGATTAAAGGCCAGTCGCTGTGGTCATCTTAACCGGGTTAAGTATTGATTAAAGGCCAGTCGCTGTGGTCATCTTAACCGGGTTAAGTATTGATTAAAGGCCAGTCGCTGTGGTCATCTCAACCGGGTTAAGTATTGATTAAAGGCCAGTCGCTGTGGTCCTCTTAACCGGGTTAAGTATTGATTAAAGGCCAGTCGCTGTGGTCATCTCAACCGGGTTAAGTATTGATTAAAGGCCAGTCGCTGTGGTCATCTTCACCGGGTTAAGTATTGATTAAAGGCCAGTCGCTGTGGTCATCTTAACCGGGTTAAGTATTGATTAAAGGCCAGTCGCTGTGGTCATCTTAACCGGGTTAAGTATTGATTAAAGGCCAGTCGCTGTGGTCATCTCAACCGGGTTAAGTATTGATTAAAGGCCAGTCGCTGTGGTCCTCTTAACCGGGTTAAGTATTGATTAAAGGCCAGTCGCTGTGGTCATCTCAACCGGGTTAAGTATTGATTAAAGGCCAGTCGCTGTGGTCATCTTCACCGGGTTAAGTATTGATTAAAGGCCAGTCGCTGTGGTCATCTTAACCGGGTTAAGTATTGATTAAAGGCCAGTCGCTGTGGTCATCTTAACCAGGTTAAGTATTGATTAAAGGCCAGTCGCTGTGGTCATCTCAACCGGGTTAAGTATTGATTAAAGGCCAGTCGCTGTGGTCATCTTAACAGTATTGATTAAAAGGGACTAGTATAGTAATGCCGATAAAAAAGATTAAGAAGCCGTTTCAAACATCAGAGAATACCGCGGAACCCATTTTGGGCGGGAACCCCTTTTGGTGTTAGCATTATGTTATGCTTTAGCTATTGAAACATAGCAGATCTACAAGCTCGTAGCGCGCCACTCGGTGGCGCGCTACGAGCTTGTACGTCTGCTATTTTTGAAAAGTCGAAGAACGACTGACATAGAAACATGGCTTTTTCAGAAAACTGTCAGGATGTAGAAGACATTTTTAGAATCTGATCTCACATCAAAATGGGTTAACTCTTCTTCTTGTCTCTCCGAATACTCGCAGTCGATCAATGCCACACAGCCTGCATGGCGCAGACATCTACCCAGCCCCCTACTCTCCCCTCTCTGCCCCCTACTCTCCCCTCTCTGCCCTCTACTCTCCCCTCTCTGCCCCCTACTCTCCCCTCTCTGCCCCCTACTCTCCCCTCTCTGCCCCTACTCTCCCCTCTCTGCCCAGGAAGGCTCAGACTAACCCAGCCCCCTACTCTCCCCTCTCTGCCCCCTACTCTCCCCTCTCTGCCCAGGCAGGCTCAGACTAACCCAGCCCCCTACTCTCCCCTCTCTGCCCAGGAAGGCTCAGACTAACCCAGCCCCCTACTCTCCCCTCTCTGCCCAGGAAGGCTCAGACTAACCCAGCCCCCTACTCTCCCCTCTCTGCCCAGGAAGGCTCAGACTAACCCAGCCCCCTACTCTCCCCTCTCTGCCCCCTACTCTCCCCTCTCTGCCCAGGCAGGCTCAGACTAACCCAGCCCCCTACTCTCCCCTCTCTGCCCAGGAAGGCTCAGACTAACCCAGCCCCCTACTCTCCCCTCTCTGCCCAGGAAGGCTCAGACTAACCCAGCCCCCTACTCTCCCCTCTCTGCCCAGGAAGGCTCAGACTAACCCAGCCCCCTACTCTCCCCTCTCTGCCCAGGAAGGCTCAGACTAACCCAGCCCCCTACTCTCCCCTCTCTGCCCCCTACTCTCCCCTCTCTGCCCAGGCAGGCTCAGACTAACCCAGCCCCCTACTCTCCCCTCTCTGCCCAGGAAGGCTCAGACTAACCCAGCCCCCTACTCTCCCCTCTCTGCCCAGGAAGGCTCAGACTAACCCAGCCCCCTACTCTCCCCTCTCTGCCCAGGAAGGCTCAGACTAACCCAGCCCCCTACTCTCCCCTCTCTGCCCAGGAAGGCTCAGACTAACCCAGCCCCCTACTCTCCCCTCTCTGCCCCCTACTCTCCTCTCTCTGCCCAGACAGGCTCAGACTAACCCAGCCCCCTACTCTCCCCTCTCTGCCCAGGAAGGCTCAGACTAACCCAGCCCCCTACTCTCCCCTCTCTGCCCAGGAAGGCTCAGACTAACCCAGCCCCCTACTCTCCCCTCTCTGCCCAGGAAGGCTCAGACTAACCCAGCCCCCTACTCTCCCCTCTCTGCCCAGGCAGGCTCAGACTAACCCAGCCCCCTACTCTCCCCTCTCTGCCCAGACAGGCTCAGACTAACCCAGCCCCCTACTCTCCCCTCTCTGCCCAGACAGGCTCAGACTAACCCAGCCCCCTACTCTCCCCTCTCTGCCCAGGAAGGCTCAGACTAACCCAGCCCCCTACTCTCCCCTCTCTGCCCAGGAAGGCTCAGACTAACCCAGCCCCCTACTCTCCCCTCTCTGCCCAGACAGGCTCAGACTAACCCAGCCCCCTACTCTCCCCTCTCTGCCCAGACAGGCTCAGACTAACCCAGCCCCCTACTCTCCCCTCTCTGCCCAGGCAGGCTCAGACTAACCCAGCCCCCTACTCTCCCCTCTCTGCCCAGGCAGGCTCAGACTAACTCAGCCCCCTACTCTCCCCTCTCTGCCCCCTACTCTCCCCTCTCTGCCCCCTACTCTCCCCTCTCTGCCCAGGCAGGCTCAGACTAACCTCCCCCCTACTCTCCCCTCTCTGCCCAGGCAGGCTCAGACTAACCCAGCCCCCTACTCTCCCCTCTCTGCCCAGGAAGGCTCAGACTAACCCAGCCCCCTACTCTCCCCTCTCTGCCCAGGAAGGCTCAGACTAACCCAGCCCCCTACTATACCACACCATAGACAACCAATATAAGGCACATTTTTCCACATTTCATCATTCATCATGTCAAACTAGAGGGTTTTTCATGATTCTGAATCCATTCCAAGCATTAGTTTTGCACGAAAAACACTCCTTGGCCTAATAACAGCCATAGTCGTCATCACAAATGTGATGAGGTCAGCACATTTGGGCAAGTGGATATGGCCGGATTTAGGCCAAGAAGTGTATTTGGTGTACATTGTATTGTATGTTTAACTCTTGAGAGCGAAACGGGTCCATTTGGTTTCATGGACCCGTCCTCAAGGTCCTCAAGGACCCCTGGGGGACCACCTGGAACCCCCTCAAGGACCACTGGTGGTCCCCGGACCACTGGTTGAGAACCACTGCTTCATATACCGTCGACCGTTCTTTACTCGGAATCAACGGTAAACAGAAAGAAAAAGATAGAAAGAAAAAGAGAAAGAAAGAAAGCTGAAAGCAGGACAGACAGGTGGCTTCGCTCTCCGTCAAAGAAAGCAGCGGGGTCTCTCTTGACCCCCCCCCACACACACACACACACACACACACACACACACACACACACACACACACACACACACACACACACACACACACACACACACACACACACACACACACACACACACACACACACACACACACACACACACACACACACACACACACACACACACACACACACACACACACACACACACACGTCTTCAGCGTTCAGCGTTGACCGTTGTTTACTCCTCCTCCTCTTCCTCCTCCTCTCCATTTGTCCTTTCCTCCTCCTCCTCCTCCTCCTCTTCCTCCTCCTCTCCATTTGTCCTTTCCTCCTCCTCCTCCTCCTCTTCCTCCTCTCCATTTGTCCTCGTCTCCTCTCGTCTCTCCTACGAGAATAAAGCACTCCTAATGACCGCGGGCTCTCAAGGGCCTGCTGGTGCCCGGGCGGGCACTCAAAAAAAAAAGAAACAAGAAGAAGAGAAAAGCGTGTGGTTGGGGAGGGGAGGGGGGGGAGGGGAAGGTGGGGGGGGGGGGGGGGGGTGGACCTCCACCTCCTCTCCTCTCTTCCTCATCTTGTTTTTTTTCTTGTTGTTTTTCACAGGTGAGAATAGAGGGGGGTCAAGAGGGGTTAATGTGCCACAGAGGTTGTTTTGGGCCCATCATCGTCATCCCCATGGCAACAAGCATGTCCTAAAACCCATCATCGTCATCCCCATGGCAACAAGCATGTCCTAAAACCAGAGGTTGTTTTGGGCCCATCATCGTCATCCCCATGGCAACAAGCATGTCCTAAAACCATCGTCATCCCCATGGCAACAAGCATGTCCTAAAACCATCATCGTCATCCCCATGGCAACAAGCATGTCCTAAAACCAGAGGTTGTTTTGGGCCCATCATCGTCATCCCCATGGCAACAAGCATGTCCTAAAACCAGAGGTTGTTTTGGGCCCATCATCGTCATCCCCATGGCAACAAGCATGTCCTAAAACCATCGTCATCCCCATGGCAACAAGCATGTCCTAAAACCATCATCGTCATCCCCATGGCAACAAGCATGTCCTAAAACCAGAGGTTGTTTTGGGCCCATCATCGTCATCCCCATGGCAACAAGCATGTCCTAAAACCAGAGGTTGTTTTGGGCCCATCATCGTCATCCCCATGGCAACAAGCATGTCCTAAAACCATCGTCATCCCCATGGCAACAAGCATGTCCTAAAACCATCATCGTCATCCCCATGGCAACAAGCATGTCCTAAAACCAGAGGTTGTTTTGGGCCCATCATCGTCATCCCCATGGCAACAAGCATGTCCTAAAACCAGAGGTTGTTTTGGGCCCATCATCGTCATCCCCATGGCAACAAGCATGTCCTAAAACCAGAGGTTGTTTTGGGCCCATCATCGTCATCCCCATGGCAACAAGCATGTCCTAAAACCAGAGGTTGTTTTGGGCCCATCATCGTCATCCCCATGGCAACAAGCATGTCCTAAAACCAGAGGTTGTTTTGGGCCCATCATCGTCATCCCCATGGCAACAAGCATGTCCTAAAACCCCACGCCGTTATTGTTTTGGGCCCATCATCGTCATCCCCATGGCAACAAGCATGTCCTAAAACCAGAGGTTGTTTTGGGCCCATCATCGTCATCCCCATGGCAACAAGCATGTCCTAAAACCCCACGCCGTTATTACTATTATTATTTATTTCTTTCGTAGGGGGCGGCGGTGGCTCAGCGGTAGAGTGGCCAGATGGTAACCGCAGTTCGATCCCTGTGGGCTCCCCCAGAGTTAGTGTCGAAGTGTCCTTGAGCAAGACTCTGAACCCCTAGTTGCTCCTGATGTGCTGGTTGGTGCCTTGCATGGTTTCCGCCACCATCGGTGTGTGAATGGGTGAATATAACGCACCCATGTGCATTATATGCACCTATAATGCATCTATGTAAAGGTGTGTGTGAGAGAGAGAGAGAGAGAGAGAGAGAGAGAGAGAGAGAGAGAGAGAGAGAGAGAGAGAGAGAGAGAGAGAGAGAGAGAGAGAGAGAGAGAGAGAGAGAGAGAGAGAGAGAGAGAGAGAGAGAGAGAGAGAGAGAATGGGTGAATGTAATGCACAATCTATGTAAAGCGCCTTGGATAAAGGCGCTATATAAATGCACCATTTAAAATGCACCATTTACTAGGCTATAGCTTCACTTCTAAAAAGAGTGTGATTTGGTTCAGAAACGTGTTGTTTTTTGGCCAATCTAAGTTCTGGCCTCTGGCCTCTGGCCTCTCTAAGTTCTGGCCTCTGGCCTCTGGCCTCTGGCCAATCTAAGTTCTGGCCTCTGGCCTCTGGCCTATCTAAGTTCTGGCCTCTGGCCTCTGGCCTCTGGCCAATCTAAGTTCTGGCCTCTGGCCTCTGGCCTATCTAAGTTCTGGCCTCTGGCCTCTGGCCTATCTAAGTTCTGGCCTCTGACCTCTGGCCTCTGGCCAATCTAAGTTCTGGCCTCTGGCCTCTGGCCTCTGGCCTCTGGCCAATCTAAGTTCTGGCCTCTGGCCTCTGGCCTATCTAAGTTCTGGCCTCTGGCCTCTGGCCAATCTAAGTTCTGGCCTCTGGCCTCTGGCCTATCTAAGTTCTGGCCTCTGGCCTCTGGCCTCTGGCCAATCTAAGTTCTGGCCTCTGGCCTCTGGCCTCTGGCCTATCTAAGTTCTGGCCTCTGGCCTCTGGCCTATCTAAGTTCTGGCCTCTGGCCTCTGGCCAATCTAAGTTCTGGCCTCTGGCCTCTGGCCAATCTAAGTTCTGGCCTCTGGCCTCTGGCCAATCTAAGTTCTGGCCTCTGGCCTCTGGCCAATCTAAGTTCTGGCCTCTGGCCTCTGGCCAATCTAAGTTCTGGCCTCTGGCCTCTGGCCTATCTAAGTTCTGGCCTCTGGCCTACATAGGTTCTGGCCTCTGGCCTATCTAAGTTCTGGCCTCTGGCCTCTGGCCTATCTAAGTTCTGGCCTCTGGCCTATCTAAGTTCTGGCCTCTGGCCTCTGGCCTATCTAGGTTCTGGCCTCTGGCCTATCTAAGTTCTGGCCTCTGGCCTATCTAAGTTCTGGCCTATCTAGGTTCTGGCCTCTGGCCTCTGGCCTATCTAAGTTCTGGCCTCTGGCCTCTGGCCTATCTAAGTTCTGGCCTCTGGCCTCTGGCCTATCTAGGTTCTGGCCTCTGGCCTATCTAAGTTCTGGCCTCTGGCCAATCTAAGTTCTGGCCTCTGGCCTCTGGCCAATCTAAGTTCTGGCCTATCT
>NW_027637416.1:0-6661 GCF_951216825.1 Electrona antarctica | reverse complement strand
AAATAATGACATCTGCTTTCTAAGCCACTCAAACCAGACAGACGGTAATCCGGGACAAAATAAATGTTCCAAATGATAGAATGCGTAGATGGAATAAATAGAAAACATGACCACCAGACAGATGAAATTCTGCATAAAAAAAAAGAATAGTAGATCACTAGATCCTCAAATATTCAATTCAAGTGTAATACAAAAAAGGAGCCTAATGATAAGATGTGTCATGATTACAGTACATGACTACTTTTGACATGACTACTTTTTTTGAACATATATACTTTATATACCGTATATATATTTCTAGGCGGTACTGTAGCTTATCATTCTGATGTGCTGTAGCTGGGGTTGCATAATTATCGTTGATGTCAGGCAGAAACCTTGTATCCGAGTAATCTGACAACAAAAAAGTATCAAAAATATAGTCGTTGAAGTTCTGCTACATTTGCCGCTTTTGAATATGAAGCCTGAAAAGTAACAGATCTTCCACCTGACAAGCTACAACACAACCTAAATTAAGGGAGCCTAGTGATCAGATTTGTCATAAATGTAACAATATTTTGAACCTATACAATTTACACACATTTCTAGCGGTATACCGTATCATTCTGATAATAAGCTAGAATAGTTGTGGTTGCATGTGAAAGCAGTGTATAGCCGCCGCTGGTACAGACTACAACAATGAGAAAGTACACTAAAGAACAATAAAGACAGCGTTAACATCTCTGTTAGCATCGAGCGATGCTATGTGAGACATATGTTGAGCGTTGTGCGCACTCACGCACGCGCGCATGCACTCACGCACAGCGCCAGGCTCTTATTAGAGTCTGGGCTTATAGGAATGATGGCAGCAAGACGGCAGAACGAGGAGAGAAAAGAGAAACAATAATGGAGGAATAAGAGACATATCTTCAAGCTCAAAGAATTCATTAGGGTTGCCCAGAATCATATCCATAGATGACTAAACAGAGGCTGGAGGAACAGCTGCACACATACACTCGCACGCACGCACGCACGCACGCACGCACGCACGCACGCACGCACGCACGCACGCACGCACGCACGCACGCACGCACGCACGCACGCACGCACGCACGCACGCACGCACGCACGCACGCGGCACACACAAAAAAACAAATTGCAGTGCATCGCACGCATGCACGGACACACGCACGCACGCACGCACGCACGTGCGCCACGGCCCTTGGGCAACCGCCTTGGAGATGGTATTTGCAGACGTCGGTTACAAATAAAGGAGTGTTGGCTTTCCTCTGACTCTCTCAAAAACATGCAAAAAATGTCCATTTCATTACTGGCTAAACAATGTCATATGGGCCCCCACTGGCCCTAATACAAGCAGACAAAGACGGCACAGCACACATATGCTTCAAATAAATCACATTACACACAGAGAGAGAGAGAGAGAGAGAGAGAGAGAGAGAGAGAGAGAGAGAGAGAGATGGGAGGGGGAAAAGCACCAGACACTTAGAGGATTGACAATATTCCCCTTTTCTCGCTACCTCCTCCTGCCCTCATCCCCTTCCTTCCTTCACTACCCCCCCCCTCCCCCCTCCCCTCCCCTCCCAGTGGGATCTGGTTTAGATTTGAGTCAGTGGTAGAAGAAGGCATATCTCTAGCTTATCTCTGCTCGCCGTCACAAAACAGAGCGCTCCATGTTTCCATGCATTAGACTCCCCGCTCCCTGACACGCCACTTGAAGAGTCGTTGCAGCAGCCCTCCCTCCCTCCCTCAAAATGGACGACCGCAAATCACAATCTCCTCCTGTACACGCTCATAGAAGCCGCTGTAGTCGGGCGGAAACCTTGTATGTTCACAAGAAAAAAAGATATGTATATATTTAACGTTTCTGGAAATGGACCAAAACAAATGTGTTCCATTGGACCTAGTGTAGTTTTTTTTATCTAGGCAAAAGCTCTTGGTAATACCTTGCATTGGTTCAATATTTCGACTTAATCACTCTCGCTTTCTAAATGTCCTGTTAAGTGGTCAGATGAGTGGGCCGCATACGTTTTTCAAAGCACGTTATGATCAATCAATTGTGCTCCGGCTCGGATCAATGGAATTAATAGTATACTTTAAGTTCCTATCCGTCTGTATCGCAATGAGAACTCACTTTTAAATAAAGGCTTTAAAGGTTCCGTGACATTCATTTTCATTTATTTTTATTCAGCATTTTTCTTTTAGGTTTTATGACCTCAATTACACCCAAAAAACCTGAACTTTCAGTGGATTTTCTGTGGTCTGGGACTTTCTCTGTGTCTGTGAAGCCTTTTGAGCTGCAATGAAAACAGGCAAAACAGTGAAAACGGTGACATCTGCTGGCAAATCCCATTGCCATATGGGCTCTTACATACCAGAAAACCCCCAGACCACAGAAAGTCTACTGAATTTTAAAAGTTCAGGTTTTTTTGGTGAAATTGAGCTCAGAAAACTATGATAAAAATCTTCTGCCCACAGGTTGAGAACCACTGGAACTATTGATTCCACTTGAACAAAGTTGTTACAAAAAAGGAGAGGAGGAAACAAAGTGGACATGCAGGGACGGTTGGGGCAGAGAACATTTGTTGACAATTTCAAAAGAAAGGAAAAGATCGATATTCAAATGACTCTCAACATTGATTAATAATTAAGTCTTAATTGCGGCCAGAGTTTTGCCCTGTGACAATAGGCCAGGGAGAGGAGATAGGGTGGCTTTTATTGATACACTTCCAACAGCGGTGGTCCGACCAGACATCGATTCGAATCGTTTTGCGGTGCCATTTGCGCGCCGTGGGATCTAAATACATGTATGTATGTATGTGCACGAACGCATGGGCGCACGCACGCACGCACACGCACAAACAATGCTCATGCACCGTCCGGGACTGGTGCGCAAATGTGCACGGGCGCACACATGGGCACACACACATACGCACATGCACGTACGCACACGCACACCTAAGTGAACTGACACAGCACAATTAACCTTCATCCGGGAAAAGTCAGGGCCGCCTTATCTACAAACTTCAGTGTGCGGCTGTGCGTGCGTGTGTATGTGTGTGCGTGTGTGTGAGAGAGAGAGCGAGAGAGAGAGAGAGAGAGAGAGAGAGAGAGAGAGAGAGTTGTAATTACACCATTCTGTGTGGAACAGATTGACTTCAGATGGAATTGGGGGGTACCAATCTGGACAAAATAAGTGGGTAGGAACGTGTGTGCATGTGTGTGTGCGCGAGCGCACGCGTGTGCGTGCATGCAAGCGTATCTTGTGGGTGTTTGTGTCTATATCGATGCGTGTGCATTTTCTTTTTTTTGGGAGGTTGTAGTCGGTGCATCTATATCCACTAGTCTAGTGTCTGTGTGCATGTGTGTGTGTGTGTGTGTGTGTGCGTGCACGTGCGGGCAGCGTCCCTGCGGGTCTAATCAGGTATCAGACACCTTTTGTTTTGGGAGCTCATTGATGGATGAAATCTTTATCTGTGCTATTGATCAGGAGGGCGAGGGGGTCCTAAACTGTCTGTCCGGCTGCCTGCCTGCCGCGGCTCTAACAAGATTGCCAGGCCCGAGTATATCAGTTAACATTTAATCAATGGCAGCTTAAGACACTGGGGTTTAAGGGAGAGAAGCCCCCCGCTTCAGCCTCATGCCCCTAACCATTACCTGGGATCGGGAGTGTGTGTGTGTGTGTGTGTGTGTGGGTGTGGGGGGGGGGGTCGCTTATAGATGTGTATGGTCGCTGTCAGGAAGAAACCTTGTATATCCATTTAGTGGGGTTTTTTTTGTCATGCCCTATTCACCCCATCCCATCGTGCAACAGTGATCGTGGTAGTAGTAAGAAATAGTGGATTGGCTATTTTTCCGCTGAATTTGAAAGAATTTGAATGTGAAAGTTAAGTTATAGTGAAGTCCGTCTATGAGATGTACGATACTGAACCAATAGGAAGCATTAACTAAATAATAACTACATTATTCATCAGCTGGGACATTTTTTTTTTCCATTTCCTGAACAGTTTTGGACATACAAGCTTTCTAACCGACAGCGACAATATGTGCAGGAGCAGATGATTACAAGGGATTGGGGTGTTGGTCGATGACATGACTTCGGGTGGTGTGTGTGTGTGTGTGTGTGTGTGTGTGTGTGTGTGTGTGTGTGTGTGTTGGCATGTCAATAACATGTTAATGCGCTGAGAAAAGGCCGGAGGGGGTGCTGTGCGCCGGGGCTAGGCTAAGCTAAAAGATAAATGAATAATAAAAATAAAAATAAACGAACGAACAGAGCAATGTTAAGCATCTGTTCAAATCAGCTGCTGACATGGAAGCCAACGCTGGCCGACGTGTGCTAGGGAACAGTGTTGATTTCGTCGACTAAAACTAAGATGAAAAATGCTCGTCGACTACCTTTTTGCACTGACGAAAACTAAATGAAAACTAAGCTATGATGGCTAAAACTAAGACTAAATATACTGACAATTTCGTCAAAAAATAAAAAACTAGACTAAAATGTTAGAAAGGCACTAAACATTATAGTTTAGCTATTGAAAAATAACAGATCTACAAGCTCATAGCGCAGCACAAACGTTTTTAACTCAAATCTTTGCTTCTGGGGGGGGTCCCTGGAACAACATATTTTCAGATGGGGGTCGGCTGCCAATTACATATCATTTTTGGGGTTCTTGACAGAGAACCACTGACATAGAAACATAGGATTTTCAGAAAACGGTTAGGATTTAGAAGACATTTTGTAGAATGGTCCTCAGGTCTAAATGGATAAACAGGGGATTGTGACTAACTACATTGATCCATTGGAACACAGGTATTTTTTTTATTCCCATTTTGCTGAACAGTAACAGTTAGGGAGATATACGGTTTCCACCCGACAGTGACCATATCAGACATGATTTTATTTCCTGCCTCGCTTGCAAAAAAAATCCCCCCGCCCCCCATGGTGAAACGGACGAGTCAGCAAAAAGTGAAATATGATCTGTTGAAGACAGACAATTCTTTTTTTTTCTTTTTCGTTTATTCCTTTTATTTTACCATTGGCTCATCTTCAATGAAAGCCCATCACAACTGTTAACACGCTCCCCTTTTCCAGTGCTTCTCAAATTGGGGTTCAGGCAAGGGTCCTTTGGTGTGGGTGTGGGGTGGGGGTGGGGGGCTCCCGGAGGTCCCCAGCTAAATTTGCAAAGTAGCATCAAAATGTGTTTGAAAGGAGCGGCTGCGACGCGTTGCGTGCCTGTAGATCTTCGATATCGTCCCTGTCACAATATATTTTCAGATTGGGGTCTGCGACGCAATCCATATTAATTTGGGGGTCCCTGCCTCCTTGGCATCAGAATGTTTCAGAACCACTTGGCTTTTCCTACAATCTATAGGCTTTACTTTCATGTTCTTATTACTGCCTTTATCACTACAGCTGGATGTTGGCGTTCAAGTGCTTAATCTGACTCTGCGTGCGCGTTTGTGTGTTCTGTGTGTGTGTATGTGTGTGTGTGCGCATATGTGCGCGACTGTGCGTGCGTGCGCGTGTGTGTGTGTGTGGGGGGGGGGAGGGGGGTGTTGCTCTGATGGGGAAACCCCTCTCACCTCCCTGCCTTTCGCCTAAGCCTAGGAGATTCCCACCACCGAAAATCAATGTGCTTCTGTGTGTGTGTGTGTGTGTGTGTGTGTGTGTGTGTATCAAGGTTTTGTAAGACAAATCTCTCCAGCGTGCTCCGCTTTAGTGCTATTGAACCGGGCTTCGATCACTCGGCCACTGTGAATAATGCAACGGAGGGTACTGCTCACTTACTGCACAAGTGTGTGTGTGTGTGTGTGTGTGTGTGTGTGTGTGTGTGTGTGTGTGTCAGGATGGCCCTTATTTCCCTTCTTGCAAATGCAACGGGGCAGTTCTTCGACATTCCTCCACCCGTCCCTCTTAATCTAGTGTCAGATAGAGAAACTCCCTCTGTGTGTGTGTGTGTGTGTGTGTGTGTGTGTGTGTGTGTGTGTACTTGTATTACTAGGGACCAACACTGTCTCTCTGCACGTATGCGTATACAATTGCTTATTGTAAGTTGCTCTGGATAAGAGCGTCTGCTAAATGCCTAAATTGTAAATAGTAATTGTACACTTGTGAGGGCTAAATGTATAGTATAATTTGAGATATCTAGACATTGTGAGGACCATTTTCCTCGTCTGCACAAGATAGAATGTTTGCGTTAGAGTTGGGCTTACAATTAGCATAAGATTCAGGTGAAGTTAGGAATTTTAGAGGTTAGGTTTACCCATTCAGCACGGAAACCTTTTTTGGTGTTTAAAGCATTATGTTATACTTTAGCTATTGAAAAATAGCAGATCTACAAGCTCATAGCGTGGCACAGAGTGCCGCGCTACGAGCTTGTAGATCTGCAATTTTTGAAAATTCGTGAATCGCAAATCTTTGAATATATATTCTTTAAGAGCGGACGTTTTTAACTCAAACCTTTGCTTCTGGAACAACATATTTTCAGATGGAGGTCGGCGGCCAATTACATATAAGTTTTGGGGTCCTTGACATGAAATAGTTTGATTTAGAAGCCATTTGTAGAATCGTCCTCAGTTCTAAATGGGTTAAGATTTTGGAGTCTGTGTTAAAAGTTGATTCATAGTTGCACGGGCAGAGTCGTGCACCGAAAATAGGCGATCTACA